>NW_027315582.1:0-42250 GCF_039878825.1 Excalfactoria chinensis
TGGTCGGGGATGGGGGATGGATGTCGGTACCGGCTGCCGTAACCCGACCGAAGGTTCCTTGCAGGTCCGAGGAGAGGCGGCAGAGAGCGGCGGGGATGGAGGTGAGCGGGTGGGATGCTCGGGGGGCTGAGGAGGCCTCGGGGCCTGTGTGAGGGGGGTGAGGGGCCTTGGGGCCTGTGAGAGGAAGCCGGGAGGGTCTGAGGGCCCGCAGGGCGTCTCTGAGTGGGATGGGGGGGGCTGAGGGGCCTTGGGTTCTCATTAAGGGGACTGTGGGGGCTGAGAGGGTCTGGGGGGGCTCTTTGAGGGGGGCTGGGGTGGTCTGATGGGGTCTTGGGGCCTGTGTGAGGAAGCTGGGAGGGTCTGAGGGCCCGCAGGGCGTCTCTGAGTGGGATGGGGGGGCTGAGGGGGCTTTGGGTTCTCATTAAGGGGACTGAGGGGGCTGAGAGGGTCTGGGGGGGCTCTCTGAGTGGGCTGGGGGGGTCCGAGGGGGCCTTGGGTTCTCTTTAAGGGGACTGGGAGGGGCTGAGGGGGCTGAGAGGGTCCGGGGGGCCTTTTTGAGGGGGTGGAATGGTCTGACGGGGCCTTGGGGTCTGTGAGAGGGAGCCGGGAGGGTCTGAGGGCCCTCAGGGCCTCTCTGAGTGGGCTGGGGGGTCTAAGGGGCCCTCAGGGCCTTTCTGAGAGGCCTTGGGGTCTGTGTGAGGAGGTAGGGTAGGGAGCTGGGGGGGCCTGAGGAGCCTGTATGAGTGGGCTGTGTGTTCTGAGAGGGCCTTGGGGCCTCTCTGAGGAGGTATTGGGGCCTGTTGAGGGGGCTGAGAGGGTCTGACGGGGCCTTGGGGTCTGTGTGAGGAAGCTGGGGGGGTCTGAGGGGCTTTGGGGCCTCTCTGAGTGGGCTGGGGGGGGCCTGAGGGGGCCTCAGGGTCTATGTGAGGAGGCAGAGTGAAGAGCTGGGGGGACCTGAGGGGGCCTTGGGTTCTCTTTAAGGGGACTGGGGGGAACTGAGGGGGCTGAGAGGGTCTGGGGGGCCTCTTTGGGGGGGTCTGGGGTGGTCTGATGGGGCTTGGGGCGTGTGTGAGGAAGCCGGGAGGGTCTGAGGGCCCCTCCGGGCCTCTCTGAGTGGGCTGGGGGGGTCTGAGGGGGCTTTGGGGATTCTCTGGGGGTCTGAAGGGGCCTTGGGGCCTGTGTGAGGAAGCTGGGAGGGTCTGAGGGCCCCCAGGGTCTCTCTGAGGGGGCTATGGGGTCTGTGTGAGGAGCTGGAGGGACCTGTGGGGGCCTTGGGTTCTCTTTAAGGGGATTGGGGGGGGCTGAGGTGGTCTGAGAGGGCCTTGGGGCCTCTTTGAGGGGCCTTGGGGCTGGCGTGAGGGGCTGAGAGGGCTCTGGGGCCTCTTTGAGGGGGCAGGATGGTCTGATGGGCCTTGGGGCCTGTGTGAGGAAGCTGGGAGGGTCTGAGGTCCTCTCTGAGTGGGCTGAGGGGGCCTCAGGGTCTGTGTCAGGAGGCAGAGTGAGGAGCTGGGGGGGTCTGAGGGGGCCTTGGGTTCTCTTTAAGGGGACTGGGGGGGACTTAGGGGGCTGAGAGGGTCTGGGGGGCCTCTTTGGGGGGGGCTGGGGTGGTCTGACGGGGGCTTGGGGAGTGTGTGAGGAAGCCAGGAGGGTCTGAGGGTCCCTCAGGGCATCTCTGAGTGGGCTGGGGGGTCTGAGGGGGCTTTGGGGTCTGTGTGAGGAGGCAGAGTGAGGAGTTGGGGGGGTCTGATGGTGCCTTGGGTTCTCTTTAAAGGGACTGTGGGGGTTGAGTGAGTCTGGGGGGCCTCTTTGAGGGGGTGGATGGTCTGACGGGGCCTTGGGGCCTGTGTGAAGAAGGTGGGAGGGTCTGAGGGCCCCTCTTGGCCTCTCTGAGAGGGCTGGGGGGAGGGGGGGTCTGAGGGGCCCTCGGGGCCTTTCTGAGGGGGCCTTGGGGTCTGTGTGAGGAGACAGAGTGGGGAGCTGGGGGGTCTGAGGGGGCCTTGGGTTCTCTTTAAGGGGACTGGGAGGGACTGAGGGGGCTGAGGTGGTCTGAGAGGGTCTTGGGCCTCTCTGAGGAGGCTGAGGGAGTTTAAGAGGGTCGGAGGACATGAGGGGGATCTAAGGGGGCTCTGGAGCTCAGCCTGAGGGAGCAATTGGGGCCATCTCACTTCAAGCCCCATAATACCTGCAGAAATGTCCTTCCCACAGACTTCTCTCACCGGATCCTTCCTTGCAGCAGATGGGGATGCTCCACTTAGGGGTGAGTGAGGGAACTCTTGTGTTGTAAGGGTGGCACGCGCTGCCCAGAGCTGGAGCTGGCTTATTCCTTGGGGGTATTGACACCCACATGAATGCTTTAGTGCTCAGCCTGTTGTAGGGAACTGCTTTTGGCAGCGATGGGGCTGAAGATTGTTGGATTCAGTGACCTCCAGAGGTTCCTTCTATCCCCAATGATTCTATGACCCTTATGGGTCTATTCTTACTCATGATGTTCTATGGTTCTTTAATACTTACACGTTCATTATGCCTGTTTTTCACAGAACCTGACTCTGGAGAGAAGAAAGATCCTGAGAAGCTTCCAGAGCCAAGTGATATTGCTGCTGTTAGCCAGGAGATTGTTCTACCTGAAGCAGCTGCAGGAAAAACATCCCATGGAGCCCAAGCTCTGGGAAAAGCCAAAACAGCAGCAGATCTCAAAGCAAACGTCGCTCATGGCGTCGGTCAAGCCTGAAGGGGATGAAACGTCGGAAATCTCTGCCTCCTTTTCACGAGGATCTTACAGGTAAGTGCTGGTCTGCCCTTTGTGGAAGTGTCTTGAGGATCATAGGATGGGTTGGAAGGGACCTTAAAGGCCAGAGAACTATAGAGTCCTAGAATGAGTTGGAAGGGACCTTAAAGGTCATAGAACCACAGAATGGGTTGGGTTGGAAGAGACCTTAAAGGTCATAGAACCACAGAATGGGTTGGGTTGGAAGGATCCTTCAAGATTATGGAACCATTGATCAAGGGTTGGGTTGGAGGGGACCTTAAAGGTTATGGAGCCATAGAATGGATTGGAATAGTCCTCAAAGGTCATGGAACTGTAGAATGGGTTGGGTTGGAAGAGACCTTAAAGGCCAAAGAACTGTAGAATCCTAGAATGGGTTGGAAGGGTCCTTAAAGGTTATGGAACCATTGAATGGGTTGGGTTGGAAGGGACCTTAAAGGTCATAGGACCATAGAATGGGTTGGAAGGAACCTTAAAGGCTAGAGAACTATAGAATCCTAGAGTGGGTTGGAAGGGACCTTAAAGGTCATAGAAGCATAGAATGAGTTGGGTTGGAAGGGATCTTAAAGGTTATGGAGACGTGGAGTGGATTGGAATGGTCCTCAAAGGCCACAGAACCATAGAATGGGTTGGGTTGGAAAGGTCCTTGAAGGTCACAGAATCATAGAATGGGTTGGGTTGGAAAGGTCCTCAAAGGTCACAGAATCATAGAATGGGTTGGTTGGAATGGTCCTCAAAGGTGATGGAACCAGAGAACTCTAGAATGGGTTGGAAGGGTCCTTAAAGGTCACAGAACCTTGGACATGTCCAGGGATGGGACACCCACAGCAGCGCCAGCTCCTCACCTCCATCTGCCCCAAGTCTCCCCTCCTCACCTTAAAGCCATTCTCCCATGAGGTGTTAATGGGTTCCATAAGCCCACGTTAGTGTCTTTTGACAACGTTTTGTGCTCGTGGATTGACATCAACTCGTTCCTCAATCATTTTGTTCTCATTTTTCAGCACTGAGCCGAGCCATTAGCCTGGACCTGCCAGAAACAGATCGCCTTTCTATGCTGCTGTTATCCAGCTTCCAGGTCAGCTCCCCTGTTATCCAAGCAGGTTATTTTTCTGACCTTCCATTTATGTTCTGCTTTGTAGAACTGAGCTGTGAGATCAGAAAAGAGAAGGAGGAATTCATTTCTCCTTCACTTAATGAGCTTTCCTATAAGCATTGTCAGGCTTTGATGCGGTCCCACAGCACACACAGAGCTTTGGGGTGATGAGATGCTCTCTGTGTTCTCCTAGTTCTCTGTGCAGAAGCTCGAGCACGTCTTGGAGCAGACAGAAGGCTTCAGTCCTGAGGCCTTCAAAGCCAATGGTGAGTTGTGTTCTATGTGTTATAAATGAAGTTATAAGCACAACTTTCCATGGGCGTGCTGGCTTAAAGAGGAAGATTCAGGTGCTGATATCATCTTGAGTGCTGAGTGGTGTCTTTAACATCAACCACAGCTTGTGTGAGGGGTGTTAATAAACCCATTAATCACAGAGATCAACCCAAATGGCAGCTGAGAACCTTCAGACAAGCAACCAAGCTGCTTTTCTGCTCTGCTCTATCAGTGGGCAGCTGCTTTGAGAGCTGCTCACCTTGCTCTGTTTTCCACCTCCAGTCAGCTCCGTTTCAGAAGACCTGAAACGATACATAGAGAAACTGAAGCTGGATGGAACCTTGAAGGGCTGCATTGAGAAAGCTGAAGGGTAAGGATTTCCAGGCCACTCTTTGTTATTATTCAGGTTTTCCTGCTTAAATATCCCATTTCCAAACAGTAAACGAAGTATCCTGGGGCTGATGACATTACTGCAATATCGCAGTGGATATTTAAAGGGGGATATTTAAGGCTCTGTGTGCTTTAATTGCTTGCAGAGCCCTCTGTGATGTGTGTGTGTGTGTGTGTGTGTGATAGACAAATGCATCCATTTCTGTATCTCTGCTTCAGGGACCCCTCGGGTTCTGTTTCGGATGAGTCGGTGTGCAAAGCAAAGGAGTGCATTGCCAGGTGAGGGCTGAGTCTCAATGGAGACCACCATTGATTTTCCTGCCTTTCTAAAAAGCATTTTTAGTGCCTTTTTTCCCTTCAGTTCACTTCCCATGAGCCTACGTTGCAATTTAACCCCACAGAGGGGGATTCCTGCTGCGTGCAGACCCACTCTGTCCTTCATAGAATAACCATGTTATGGAGTGGGAAGGGACCTCAAGGATCATCCCAACACCCCCTGCTGCATGCAGGACCACCAACCTCCATATCTAACACTGCACCAGGCTGCCCATCCAACCTGCCTTTAAACACCTCCAAGGATGGATGGGGCACCCACAGCCTCTCTGTGTTCCAGCACCTCCCCACTCAATAAAGAACTTCCCCCTGATATCCACCCTTTAATCTTCCCTCCCTCAACCCCAAACCATTTTCCCCTTGTCCTGCTATTATTATCCACCCTTTCAAAGGGTTGACTCCTGTTGTAGGCTCCCTTTAGGTCCAGGAAGGCTGCTGCCCACCTCAGTGCCCCCCCCTGCCCTCCTCAGTGCCCCCCTGCCCTCCTCAGTGCCCCCCTGCCCTCCTCAGTGCCCCCCTGCCCTCCTCAGTGCCCCCCTGCCCTCCTCAGTGCCCCCCTGCCCTCCTCAGTGCCCCCCTGCCCTCCTCAGTGCCCCCCTGCCCTCCTCAGTGCCCCCCTGCCCCTCCTCAGTGCCCCCCTGCCCTCCTCAGTGCCCCCCTGCCCTCCTCAGTGCCCCCCCTGCCCTCCTCAGTGCCCCCCTGCCCTCCTCAGTGCCCCCCTGCCCTCCTCAGTGCCCCCCTGCCCTCCTCAGTGCCCCCCCCTGCCCTCCTCAGTGCCCCCCTGCCCTCCTCAGTGCCCCCCTGCCCTCCTCAGTGCCCCCCTGCCCTCCTCAGTGCCCCCCTGCCCTCCTCAGTGCCCCCCTGCCCTCCTCAGTGCCCCCCTGCCCTCCTCAGTGCCCCCCTGCCCTCCTCAGTGCCCCCCTGCCCTCCTCAGTGCCCCCCTGCCCTCCTCAGTGCCCCCCTGCCCTCCTCAGCGCCCCCCCCCTGCCCACCTCAGCGCCCCCCCTGCCCACCTCAGCGCCCCCCCCTGCCCACCTCAGCGCCCCCCCCCCTGCCCACCTCAGCGCCCCCCCCTGCCCACCTCAGCGCCCCCCTGCCACCTCAGCCCCCCCTGCCCACCTCAGCGCCCCCCCCCCTGCCCACCTCAGCGCCCCCCCTGCCCACCTCAGCGCCCCCCCCTTCCCACCTCAGCGCCCCCCCCTTCCCACCTCAGCGCCCCCCCCTTCCACCTCAGCGCCCCCCCCTGCCCCCCTCAGCGCCCCCTCAGTGCCCCCCTCCCCCAGACCCTCCCCAACAGCTCCCTGTCTTCAATTGAGACCCCCAGCCCTGGACCCAGCCCTCTAAATGGAGCCTCTATGAGAGCAGAGTGGGACAAACCCCCCCCCCCCCCATCCCACTGCCACCCCTCTGCTGATGCAGCCCAGGATCCCATTTGCCTTCCAAGCCATCTTCACACCCTGCTGCCTCATATTCAGCTTTTCACCCCCCAGGACCACCCCCCCATTTCATTTGCAGTACCGTTCTCCAGCTCTGCTCCTCCCACTCTATCTATCCACCTGGGATTCCTCTATTCCAAGTACAAAACGTTGCATTTTTCTCCTATTTGAACCTCATTATTCACCATTTGAGCTCTCTGGATGGCATCAGCCCTTCCTTCCATGATCTATCAGCCACGTTTTCTATCCCTATAGGTTTTCAGCTGAATGCCAGGCGTGGGATGAGCTCCTACAGCGCTACCAGAAGGATGCAGAGGAAACATCCAGGTAAGGATTGTAACTAAAACCTTTAGATGGCAACATAGGAATAACACACATCTTTGTGCAATGAGTCACTGCTTTGTCTCGCAGGCAGCTGGAGGATTGCAAGAGCAAACAGGGCCGGGCAGAGCCTCCTGATTACCTGCATACATCTCAGGCTGAGGGTGCTGAGCACCAAACCCAACTATCAGAGGATGGTGGATGAGCAGGGGGAGGTGCTGAGCTGCATGGAGCTGGTGGTGAGTCCCATTAACTACAAGTAGGGCTCATTTGGAGCAAGGAAAGTTTTGCCCTTTAATTAACAATGGTAATTTAAGGTGGGTTTTATTGGCTGATGTCAGACTTAAAGCAGAAGGATCATCCCCAGGCGTGTTGGCAGCTTCTCCTTCTATAGGCTCTCTTATTAAACACCACGAGCTTCTCTTATTAAACACCACGAGCTTCTCTTATTAAACACCATCTCGCTGCTTTCCCCCTTGGCAGTTAATTAACGGTATGAATAATTACCAGTGCTTTATTCTTTAATGATTGTTTTACAGCTCGATGAACTGCAGCAGGCAGCCAAGATGCTGCAGGCCTTCAGTGAGGACAGCAGGCAGTACCTGCAAGGGCTGTCCAGGCGGCTGGGTGAGCTCAGGGCCCCTCTTGCCTTGTGTCCCAAAGGGGGGGGATGCTGTGTCCCCAATGGGGGGGGGTCATTATGTCCCTGGGGGGGGGTAGGGGTAACACCGTGTCCCCATGGGGGTGGCATTCTGTCCCTATATGAGTGATGCTGTGTCCCAATGGGGTGGGGGGCATGCTGTGGTCCAATAGGGGGTGACATTATGGGGGGAGGCGGGGGGGGGGGGGGGATGGTGACACCACATCCCTATGGGGTATGGCATTCTGTCCCTACATGGGTGATGCTGTATCTCAATGGGGGGGTTGATGTTGTGTCCCCAATGGGGGGGGGGGGTGACATTCTGTCCCTACATGACCTACATGAGTATGCTGTGTACCAATGGGGGGTGATGCTGAGTCCCTATGGGGGGGGGGGGGGTGACATTATGTCCCTATGGGGGGGTGGCATTCTGTCCCTATATGAGTGATGCTGTGTCCCCAATGGGGGGGGGGTCATTATGTCCCTTTGGGGGGGGTAGGGGTGACACCATGTCCCCATGGGGGGTATCATTCTGTCCCTACATCAGTGATGCTGTGTCCCAATGGGGGGCGATGCTGTGTCCCTATGGGGGGGTGTCATTCTGTCCCTACATGAGTGATGCTGTGTCCCAATGGGGGGTGACATTGTGTCCCTTTGTGGGTGATGCTGTGTCCCTTGGGGGGGGGGGGGGGGGGGAGAAATAGTGAGGGGGGGGGGTGATATTGTGACCCCACAAGGAGTGATGCTGTGTCCCAATGGGGGAGGGGGAGATTGCTGTGTCCCAATGGGGGGTGATGGGGTGATATTATGTCCCTTTGGGGGGGGGAGGAGGGTGACACCATGTCCCCATGGGGGTGTCATTCTGTCCCTACACGAGTGATGCTGTGTCCCAGTGGGGGGCGATGCTGTGTCCCTATGGGGGGGTGTCATTCTGTCCCTACATGAGTGATGCTGTATCCCAATGGGGGGGGGGGGGATGCTCTGTCCCAATGGGGGGGTGACAGGGTGACATTATGTCCCTGGGGGGGGGTAACACCGTGTCCCCATGGGGGTGTCATTCTGTCCCTCCATGAGTGATGCTGTGTCCCAATGGGGGGTGGGGGTGACATTATGTCCCTATGGGGGGGTGGCATTCTGTCCCTATATGAGTGATGCTGTATCCCAATGGGGAGGGGGATGCTGTGTCCCTATGGGGGAAGGTGACATTATGTCCCTATGGGGGGGTGGCATTCTGTCCCTATATGCTGTGTCCTCATGGGGGGGGGGAGGTTGCTGTAGCCCAATGGGCGGTGACATTATGTCCCTGGGGGGGGGGGGGGGGGGGGATATGTGACCCCACTGGGAGTGATGCTGTATCCCAATGGGGGGGGGGTGGTTTGCTGTATCCCAATGGGGGGTGCCGCATTGTTCCCGGTGCTGCTGACAGAGCTGTTCCTTCTGTTCCTTCTCTTACAGCCGCACGGACCTTCCGGCAGCTGGAGAACTCCCCGGTGCGGAAACTGATCGCAGCCCGGACCGGAAAGCACCGCCGGAGGGCTGAGCTGCGCCGAACGGAGCCGAATGGAGCCGAACGGAGGCCGAGCGTCCCAATAAACGGCCCCGTGTGGGCGAACTGCGCATGCGCGCCGCTTTTTTCCGAGTGCTTCCCGCTTCCGCGTTTGAAAGCGTTTTGGGGGGGGGGGTGTTCAGCCTAACGCTTCTCATTGGTCGCTCTGCGCGTCGCTCAAAAGTTTCGCCTCCAATCGTTTCGTTCCGCGCTCATAGTCAGCCAATAGGCGAGCGAGGAGCGCTACCGTGTAGCTCCGCCCCGTTTACCTCAGGGAGGAGGCGGCCATCATGGCGGCGGAGGAGGAAGCGGCTCCGCTGAGCGGTGTGGGCTGGGCGGCGGGGCCCGAGGCGGCTCCAGCGGGCTGGAGCGTGGTATGAAGGGAGGCTGCGGCCCGACGGGAGGCTGCAAGACGAGGGTGAGGCTGTAGTTCGAGGGGAGGCTCCGCTGCGGCCTGGTCTCACCCTCTGCCCACCCCACAGATCACCACCAGCGTTGAGGGCAACGCGGCCAACCTGGGCAGCAAAGGCTTCGGACACAAGGGCGGGTACCTGTGTGTGAGCACCGCAGCTCCGGTACGGGGACACAGGGCCGGAATAGGGCGGTGGGGCGACCCCGAGGGCCACCATGGGGGTCTGGGGGCGAGCCCGGGGCCTAGGCCCAACCCCGGGGCCTACCCTGGGGCCTAGGCCCAATCCCGGGGCCTACCCTGGGGCCTAGGCCCAACCCCTGGGCCTACCCTGAGGCCTGGGCCCAACCCCGGGGCCTACCCTGGGGCCTGGGCCCAACCCCGGGGCCTACCCTGGGGCCTAGGCCCAACCCCAGGGCCTACCCTGAGGCCTAGGCCCAATCCCGGGGCCTCCCTTGGGTTCTGGGCCCAACCCCGCGGCCCATGTTGAGCTCTCGGCCTCCACAGGACTCGGCTGGGCCTGTGGTGACTGACGTCCAGGTGCTGAGTGACCGAAGTCCACAACCCACAGGCTACACTCGAGCCCCCGAGTTCCCAGAGCCTCGTAAGTGCCATCAGGAAGGAGCTGTGGGGGGGAGTTGGCAAAGCTCTGGTCCCACTTTTGGCTCCTCCTTCACCATTCACCCCGTTTCCCTTTTAAGGTTCGGGTGTATCCCGTAAGAAAAGGCTTTATGTGAGATTGCAGCCCCGCGGGGTCGCTGAGACGGCCGTGTTCGACATCAAACTGAGTGGGAAGAGCAGAGCTGTGCCACAATACATGAAGGTTGGGTAAGAGAAGAAACCAACCCCCCCCCTATCCCCAAACACAAAATACATGCACAAATAATGGGCTACCTGCTGTCATTTAGCCCTATTTCCCCTCGTGCTCCATTCCTTTTTCCTGTTCCCAAATATTTCCCCGTTTTTTGTTGTTTTTAACCATTTTCCCTTTTTTTTTCCCCATAGGGAAATGGGTAGCTTTGCCATCTGGTGTAAGAAAGGAGCCCTTCCCAAACGTAGCCCTCCTCCTGTCCCCAAGCCCAGGACGGTCAGCCTGGGTTTGAAGCAGCTCTCATTGGCCGACT
Organism: Excalfactoria chinensis; assembly: GCF_039878825.1. Lineage (NCBI taxonomy): Eukaryota > Metazoa > Chordata > Aves > Galliformes > Phasianidae > Excalfactoria > Excalfactoria chinensis. The sequence continues at coordinate 10,330 of NW_027315582.1, forward strand.
CTGAACAGCAGTACGTATACATTGACCTCATCTACTCCTACCTGGAGCTGGGAGCAGATTCTGCTGCTGCCTTATGGTGTTATAAGGCTTTGTGGCTCTCGCTACCTGTTAATGAGGTTAATCAGCTCTGGGCTCCCCACTTCAGGGCTGATGGGGAACTGAGCCCAGTAGAGGGCGCAGAGGTGGTGGGGATCTGCAGCACCTCCTGATGGGGACAGGTTGAGAGCCCCAGGGATGTGACCCTAAACACTGTGCTATAGGGAACTGCTTTAGGGGAAGGCAGACTGGGGGAGCTTCAGAGGGTCCCTTCAGCCCCTGTGGAGCTGTCATCCCATAATATTAATCCCATAGGTCACCTGAGAAGCCCGTGGCTCGCTCTATCTCCAGGCGTGCTTCCATCACACTGCACAACTCAGCCGATGATGCCTCCAGCATCTACAACCTCTCAGGTACCTGTTCCTCTGGACCATAAAGCTGCACAAAGCAACATGGCCCTGCTGAAGGAGTTCTGTCTGTTGCCTTTAAACACTGGAACCCAGATAAGCTCGTAGAGCTTTCTCTTACTGAAACCTTCTTTCTCCTTGAAATCCCTCACCTGATCAATGCAGCACTTCATTTCAGAGCGGCTCCTTTGTTGCTCATAAAATCCCTGCCCCTTATAACGTGCCCTTATAACGTCCCTTATAGCATGCCCTTATTACGTGCCCTAATAACATCCCTTGTAACATCCCCTTATAACACGCCCTTATAACATCCCTTGTAACGTGCCCTAATAACATCCCTCATAACGTGCCTTTATAACACACCCTAATAACATCCCTAATAACGTGCCCTAATAACATCCCTTATAATGTGCCCTAATAACATGCCTTATGACATAACCTGCCCTAATACCATCTCTGCCCCTTCTCTTTGCAGCGATGGATGGAGTCCCTTTCACACTACACCCCAAATTCGAGCGTGGTCCCAAATCCGACAGCAACGTGAGTGTTCCTTCACCCTCCAGCTCCATCCCACCTCCCAACCTCCCTTCACTAAAACCCCCCTTTAATTTCAGGCTATTCTCTCCGACCTGACAGTCAAATCGTTGGCTGATATTGAGAAAGAGGTAATTAAAACACCTCATCCTATTGGGGTGAATGATGGCAACGCTCCCGATAACCCCAAACCCCACACTGGTTTTCTCTCATTGTTTCCAGTACAACTACACTTTTGTAGTGGAACGGACAGCAGCCGCTCGCCTCCCTCCCTCCATTTGCTGACACCATTCGGGTTGCTGGAGCACCGAGCCACTCTCCCTCCTTAATTAAGACCCAGTTAACATGAAGTAATACCGAGGGGTGACAATAAAGGCGTTTCTCTCATTGCCTGCCAAAGTATTTTCATGATGTTTTTTGAGGCTGCGATAGAGGAGTTCCTGGTGCTTTGGCTTCTGTGATTGGAAACGTGGGGCAGCACGGCTGTGTTTATGGCTGTGTTTCTCCTCCTGTGCTTTAACATCACCACAGCTCTACTCTGAACGTCGGATTACAGCATTTCTGGTGCTGCTTTTTCAGCCTAATCCTCCCTTTCCTATGGATGCTCCCCATTTAAAAACATCACCAAGGAAATCCCAGCCACCTTTCAAAATACATCAGGCTTGATTTCGTTACCAAAGACTGTAAACGTCTCCTGGAGCGGGGCAGTACAAAACAAACCAGCAGGCTCTAACGTCCTGGGAACACCAAAAAAAGTCATTTCACGGAGGTGATTTTTCCACACGAGATGGGAAGAAACTTCTCCCAGAGCTCAAGAATCGCTCTCAAATCATAGGGGATGATTTCATTATGGGGTGCCCCCCCAGCAAAGTCCTTGACGTTCACGAAGGCACTTTGAGTTTTGCTCTCCCCAGCAGGAACTGAAGGATGCGGTCGGCCAACAAGGCGAGGAAGAAGTCGGCCAGCAGCACCTCCGTGATGACCATCTTGAACTGGGAAACAAAGGCAACGGTGAGCACCCATCCTCCCCCTTCCCTCCTCATTGCACAAAGCCTAATAGAGGTGCTGAGCACTGAACTGCTGCTCTGTAAGCTCTACTTAAAGCTATTTCCTGCTGGCTTGTGAGAGCCTTCATGTTGTGAGGACTGGCTTTAGGGGCAGCACAGCCAAGCGCCGCATACTCACCTCGGTAGGGATCTCCACCAGCCCAAACTGTTCATTAAACTCAGGCGACGAACCCGTGAGCAGCCCCACGATGGCCAGCCCTGAGAGGATGATGCTCCACAGCAGAGGTTTGTTCTCCTGCAGGCTCTCCATGAAGGGATGGCCCTAAAATGGCAGCGGGGAGGAACTGTGTCAGCAGGCAATGCTGCGCTCACAGAACATTCAAGGTTAGGGGATAAGGAGCAGTTTGGGGCACAAAGCTTGATCCAACTTGAGCCAAAAGAGGGAGCTTTTCTCTGCAGAGCACTGAGCAACCTGTTGGCTGTGATTAGAGAAGAGCAGTGCTTTGTTTGAGCGTGTCTGAGTGGCACAATTGCTCCTCTGGATTGTGACCGAAGCGTGGCTTGCCTTGTAGTTGATAGCAAACGTGGCCATCTGCATCGCCATCGACATGATGTACACGGTGCTGTTCACGAGGCTGGGCTCAAACTCTTTGTATAGATCCACAAACTCTTCCCGTCTAAAAGAGAGCAGAGCTGGAGACATCAACGGGATCACCACGAGCAAAGCTTTCCCCTAAACCCAGCCCCCACTGATCAGTGTTATGCGCTAATTCAGCCGCTCTGCTTTCATAGCACCCTGCTGCAAGCACAGCTGATGGGGATGGCAGAGCTTGAAGGGGCTGGGAGGAACTGCTGGAGGTCGTTTGTCCAACCCCTCCTGCTTTAAGTAGGTAACAGATCAAAAATCAAGTGGGAAATATATATATGGCTTTCTCCATTCTCCTCCTTTGAGAAGGGCAGAGATGGGGACACGGGGCTGAATCTTAAGATTTATTCTCATTTCCTCGTCACTAGCGTTTCTAACCTTACTGGCTCTAGGATGAGCTGCTCCTATGCTGGAGGAAGGGACACTTACTTGGAAGCACTGCGCACCTGTGCACCGCGGTACAGGTAAACCAGGCTGAGGAAATGCACCAGGAACTGCAGCAGCACCGTCAGCACCGTGTAGAGGTTGAAGATGTTCGGCAGAGGGCGCTCCTTGGACAGAGTCTTCAAAGGCTGGGAGATAAAAAAGCAAGCAGAGTTCAGACCACTCCGTGAAGTTAATTAAAAACAGCTTCGTTTTGTAGAGAGGCAATCATGCGGCAGTCTTGATATGAGAAACATGGATTGGGTGTTTCTCAACGCGTTGATCTCCCCCGTACCTTCGACCTGGAGATGAAAAGGAAGCAGCCAGCCAGCAGCAGCCCCTGCAGTGTGGCTTGGAAGTCACTGAACTTCACCCCTTCCAAATAGAGGACGCTCTGGCTGTAGGCTAGAATCAGGGCGTTCAGGGCGAGGATCTTGAACATCTGGAGGGTGGTCACGAGCGTGCAGCGACCTTGTTTGATCACGTGGCAGACTGAGGAGGAAGAGGTTGGAAGCAGAACAAAACAGCTTTGGGGACTTTGTGCCTCTTTAGAAGCAGTGCAGATCAGCACAGAGCATCCCCCCCCAACCCCAATGTGGAAGACCCCACCGCTGTGCAAAGCTATCAGTTTGGGAGCCCCACACCCCAACCTCTGCTTATTCCTTGATGAGATCAAGGAATGGGGCCATGTCTTGATCCACACCACGCACTCAGCTCCCTCCCCCTGCACTTACTGCACTGGATGGAGGAGAGCTTGGAGGTGAAGGGGGCTGCAATGCTGGCATCGCCCAGCTTTACCACCGGCACACGGTCCTCCTCCAGATCCTTCAGCACCTGACTGATCCGCTCCTGCAGGACAGAAGAGAAAGGCATGTTGCACACCTTCAGTGCTGCCCTTCTTTCTTCCAAAGCAAAAAGAAGTCCCCGTTCTTGCTCTAGTAATGCAAGAAGCTCCTTTTCCCCATCTCCGGTCCAGATGAACCAACAATACACCCAAAAAGGAACAAAGAGTGATGATAATTAGTGGGACTTTGGATGCCTTGTTACTGACCCTTTGCATGGCCAGCTGCTCCTCTCGCTGGGACATGACTCTGTGCTTGGCACCACGCGACGTGGGCTTCACCGTCCCGCTCCCCAGCGTCACTGCAGCAGGCCTGAGCTCAGTGGGACCATCCCGAGGCCTCTTCTTCCTCTCAGGCAATCTCTCGGGAGCGTTGGCCAGCAAAGCTACTCCTGAAATAACCAAAACACCATCTGTGGGGCAGAATTCCATCTGTGGGGCAGAATTCCATCTATGGGGTAGAATGCTGCGCTCCCTTTGCAAAGCACTTGCACCAAAAGGGAATGCTGATGGCCATCTATGCGTGTAGCTCGTTATGGAGTGACTGCAGAGTGGCTGGCTGAAAGGGAAAAGCTTTGAAAAGAGAAAAAGTAGGAAGAATCTCTCTTCTATAAAGATATATTTGCAGCTAATTCCCGCTGCCTGCTTATATGTGCACAGTGGGTATTCCACCAGCACAGAGATCCTTCTTTAATCTCACTTTCTGACCCTAAATGATGTTGGACAGATCAATTCCAGCCCCAAATAAGAGAAATTAACATTGGTTTCATATATAGGAACTGCCACCAAACTCAGCGGTGCTCACGTGGGGCATCCTGCAGCGCACTCACCCACATCTGCGTGTTTCAGAGCTCCGACATCGTTGGTTCCATCCCCGCACATCAGCGTGACGTAGCCCAGGCTCTTCAAAGTAGTGATCACAAACTCCTGCCATAAAGAACCACGTGGTGAGAACTGGCAGAGCAGCCGAGCTGGGCGACTCGTTGGCTCCTGAACCACACTCCAAAAGGTTCACCCTAGGTTTTAACCTTAGGAACGTGGAGCTAAATGAGCCGGTGTGTTCAGGACAATGACAGCGCACACCCTGAGCTGTTTTCTTGCTGCCAGCTGGCTTGGATGGCACGAGAGGTTTTGCTCATAGGCTGATAACAGCTCTATGAGCGATGCTGCTGCTGCCACGCACCAGATGAGCCCCACTGTCAAACCACATGTGGGGTTTTTATCGACATCTCTCACCTTCTGCTTTGGCACCACTCTGGCAAACACTTGGACGTGCGGTATGAGCCGCAGCAGCTGCTGTCTGTTCAGAGCCTGCAGGTGAGAGAGACCTTCCCCAGTCACACAGAGGTCGTAGCGCTGCGTCAGCTCCCGCAGGGAGGTGGGCAAAATGGGGAACACGACGGTGCCGTCGATGGATCGCCACTGCCAGGTGGAATCTGCAAAGAGAAGCTCTCATTGTATCCTAATGCGGAGAAGGGCAGAGGACTGAGGGTTAGCTGGGACTCTGGGAAGCAAACGAGCCCTTTTCATTATCAGCATACATGCTTATAGTATGGGGCTGCAGTGCTCCAGGAGGGATTTGGCTGCTGCATGCACTGCTGCATGCAATCTGCATGTAATCAGTCACCTTTGCTGGCAGGAGGCTGCAGAATGAGAGTGTGTTCCCTCTGCAGGAAGTGCAGCTCCCTGGCCACGTGGCAGGCGGTCAGAGGGTTGTCTCCTGTTATCATCACTACCTGAAAGGAAAGCACAAGGGCTCAACATCAGTTCTGAGGGCACCGAGAAGAGTTCAGCCCAGCTGGGATGCTGGAGATGTTCCCTAGGAGGTGCAGCTCAGTGCAGCACCTTCAAGAAAGGCTTTTTCTCCAAGCCACAGCAAATGCCATTGCAAAAAGAACACCACATCCTGCTGCTTCCCCTCCTTCAGCACAAGGAACCCTTTGCCTTCATTCCAAAGGCACCAAAATTCCACATCCCAAGAGCTCTATGGCTGCCAGCAGGGCCAGGATGCCGCTTGGCAGCGATGCTTACGTGGTGCGACGCGTTCTGGATCTCCCTGATGACGGATCTGGAGTCTGTTTTCAGAGGGCAGGAAACCACAATGAAGCCAGCAAAGCGAAGGTCACACTCCAGAGCTTCACGTTTTATCTCTCGCACCTGCCACAGCAAATGGGGAAAACCCATTGATTCTGTCATTCTGTCATTGATTTGGTGAAAACTGGAGCGCCGCCCGATGCTTCACCACGGTTGTCTTGTCTGCTGGTGGGGGCTTCTATGCAATGAAAGCATCGTTTGGAGGACAATCTGTGCTCTGAGAAGCGTAGGGCAAACCCAGCTCATCCTCAGCTGCTCTACAGGGAAGACCTCTTGGAGATAAAGCTCAAGAAATGGCCCTGAAAGGTCTTGTGCACCCTCATCCCCATCTAATAGGGGGTTTGGAGGTAAGAAGTTCAGTGCTGGGATTCCATGAGGGAAGAGCTGTTGCTTTACAGACAGGAAAGCAGAATTATTGCTCGGTGAAGATAAAACTGGGAGCTTTGGGCATCCACAAACCCAAAGATTCCCTCCCTCTCCCCTGACTCTGCCACAACCAAACTCGTGCCATCTGTTTTCCTTTAAGAGGCCAAAGGATTTAAGCTCCTTTCTTTTGACTCCAAGGCTGAGAAAGCAAGCATACCTGCTGGTGAGTGAGGTGCCCCAGTTCCTTGTAGCCCAGGGCCAGCACTCGTGCCCCCTCGTGGGAGATTTCAGTGTGCACAGCGTGGTAGTTGCTTGGGCACTGAGATAACTGGAGAAGGTGTGGGGAAAAGTCACGTTAATATCATCCTGAAGGTGTAGAACGTTCTGATATTTCACATTAAATATGGTAGGGGGGGGACATAGAATCCTTCTGTCCCACATCCAGCTATTAGGGTAAAATCCCCACATCTTGTATCAGGGTTCTAAGACAAGATTCCTTCTGTCTTGCCTCTGGGTTCCAGGAGAAAAATCTCCATGTCCTGAATCCAGTTCTAGATCAAAATCCCCTCATCCGAGTTCTAGGTTCCAGGATAAAATCCCTGTCCCAAGTCCAAGTTCCAGGACAAAATCCCTGTCCCAAATCCAAGGACAAACCCAATTCTCTACGTCCTGAATCCAGCTTCAAGGACAAACCCCCCCTCCCAAATCCCACATCCAATTTCCAGACTCGATGGGTTCAAAGTGAGGTGTGATGGCACGAACCCACGTGCCATAGAAGACCCTTGTTGTCCTGGAGAGCTGCGCTCACCATTTTATGCAGCGTCTCTGGGGCCCCTTTCACAGCTGCAATGTAACAGAGATCAGCAGCACCGATCTTCTCGTAGGACGCCAAGACAGACATTCTTTTCAGAGCACTGGCAAAATGAAAGCGCTGGTGAATTTTCAGTCCCTGAGTTTTAATACTTCTGGGGAAAACTTTCTCATCTGGAAACAAAGAGATCAGGAAATCCTGAAAGGTTTCTCGGTAGTAGAAGCAAACTCCCTCCCCCTTCAGGTCCCACTCACGTTTGCAATGCTCTAAAGTGAATCCCACCCCCATTGTGTGGAGAGCTATCAGAACTAAAGGCAGCAACCAGTGGATAGGAATACCCACAGCCCTGAGAATGGACTTTTGCTATTCACCTAAATCCACGTTCCTGCCATCCATCCATCCCCAGACACACATATAAAGGTTTTACCTTTGGTCAGGGTCCAGTCTACCGCCGTCAGCATCGCCTTCTCCAACGGATCCCCCACCAAGGTCCCATCATCCAGCTGCACGAGCGAGTGGCACGTAGCGATGGCTCGGTGGGTTTCTATAGGAATGTCAGAGACGGGCGTCACTTCTTTCCCTTCCCTGCAGCACAAAAGAAGACCACCCGTGTTAACAACCCTGTTACGATGCTCCAAAATGGGTTTGGGGGATTTTTCTCAGCCCATTTTCCCCCTTAAAATTCAGTGGAGCTGCTCATGGCAAGGTGGCAGCTGTGGGAAGCTCGGCTCTGTTGGCCAATGCCCGTCATTTCAACTGCAGATCTGAGCAGAGCGCTCCATAAAAGGATCCTGAATTAACACATTTATACAGCTATGAAATAAAAGGGCTGAGAGATCTCCCTGCTCCAAGCACTGCGGGAACTGGGAATGTTCAGCCTGGAGAAGAGGAGGTTCAGGGGAGACCTTATTGCTCTATAACATCCTGAAGGAACAACTGGATGTTGTGTTGAGGGACATGGTTTAGTGGCAGCTATTGGTAACAGGTGAACAGTTGGACTGGATGATCTTTTAGGTCTTTTCCAACCTTGGTGTTTCTATGATTCTAAATGAATGAGGAAGCCAAGGAAGTCTTATTCTCCGTTGCCTGCACCCACCTGAGCCCAGCCACTCCTCTCACCACCAGGTGGTCGCTGGTCAGCGTGCCTGTCTTGTCAAAGCAGCAAACCTCCACTTTGCCTGCGAAAGGGATGCGGAAGGGCTCCGTGCAGTACACATCTCGGAGGGAGAAGAGAGAATTCTGTTACAGGTGGGCTGGTGCAAAGCAGGGGGAGCTCAGAGGCTTTTCTACGCAAGGCAAAAGGTATCAACGCAGAACTCAGAGTCATCGAGCTCCCAGCTATGAATTTCTATGGCATTTAAAAGCAATGTGGCAGCAAAGCCATCCTAGGCTGAAGGTGGTGAATTCCCTCCTCTATATGTGGGAAGCTGCTGAGCACGCAGGCGTTCACATCAGCACTTTGGTTCGGCTCTTTTGGACTCCCTTGAAAGCACACACCCTCAGTTCTGCCCTTTGGGGTTTAAGCAAGCCCCCTTCCCACCCACCACGGTGCAGGAGATGACAGTGATGTGAAATCTGACGTCCCACTGACGTCCCCACAGCTCCATATGTACGAATCAATGGCAAAATCAGAGCTGGGAGGGCTTGGAAAGACCCTCTGGAAGCAGAAGCAGCCTGTGTTTTGTTTCTGTTTGGTACTTACAGAGCTTGGCCAAAGCGATGAGGGAGGTGTTGACGGCCAGAGAGAGCTCGATGGGAAGTTCAGGTGGAACAACAGACGTTAGTATTAATGTACACTCGAGGAAGAGCTTGTAGCGATTCCTGCTGGGATCTTTGGTGCCTGTGGGGGGAGAGAAATCCTGTACCTCCTGCCCCATAGAACTAATAAGAGCGGCGCCCCAGAGAAGCACAGCTACCTAACAGGAGCTGTAGGAGGGCAAGAAAAGCAACCAGAATGAAGTGTGGGCCCTACCCTGAAAACTGGAGCAGCCCAACCCAGCTACACACTCAGAAATTACAACTATGCCAAGAGCTGGAAGAGGCAAGGAAGAAACTCACCTTCAATCCAGACGTACGACGCAGCAGCGACAGCAAAGACCAGCAGGAAGAGGATGAAAATGAAGGTCTCTAAGTTATTGGCCGTCACTCTCTTCACCCCAAAGAGGATTGTACGGAGCAATTTCCCCTGAGAAGAACAGCCTTCAGTGCAAGAAAGCAGCTCTGCAGCATGCACTGCTTTGTTCAAAACGTGTACAAAGCCCAGTTTTAAAATCACACTCCGCTGTTTTTGGTCTGTAACCCTCCAAATAACCCGCGACCTTCAGCCCTCCCCACCAAAACACCAAGCCCATTCTTCAGTCCCTCTTCACCACTGCTTTTAAGGATCCTTATGTTTTATACCTCTCTAACCCGTGTCACCGTGGTGCCCCCGTTTCCATCCCCCACTGCTCTATTGCTCCTAAAAGCACTGAATGAACACCATGAGGGTGCTGATGGGGGTGAGCAGGCGCATGCACATCTTACCTGAGATGTATTGAAGCCGGTCCTCAGTGCGTACGCCACACATCCATTGTCAACAGCTGGAATGGGAGCAGGAATGAAGGCCGTGAGCTTACTGTGTGTCTTATGGGGGGCTTATCATAGGGAAATAACGCTCAAAGCTTTGCCCTCCCATCACTTGCAAGGGGATAAATCAACTTGAGGAGGAACTAACAGCAATCTCTCACCGTTGTGGTGCGTGAGGCTGAGGAGAGCAACTCAATAACTGCCTCCAAAAGTTGCATTGAGCCCCATGAAATTAACCCACGAGCGTTTCGTGCCCTCTCACAGAGGGAACTGACATGGGTACGTACGTTTCAGCCCCGTGCTGGCTTTCTGGGGCGGGATGTGCTGCACTACTTTGGTTCCACCAAATATGATGTGCAGTCGGGCATCCGTCTGCATGTCCAAGACGTGCTCTGGGCTGAGATCCTCCACGGGCTCCTGCAGGACAACGTTCAGCTCTCAGGTTCAATGTTATTGATAAGTAAATGTGGAGCACGCCTGTCTTTTCATATCCCACATGAAGGTGCTCTCAGCTTCGCTCCAGCTAAAAGCAGCCCGAGGTGAACTCAGCAATTAACGTGCTCTGGGTTCAGAGCCAGACATTCCAGCGTGGGGGATGCAGTTCCCCCTTGGCACGCTGAGTACAATGAGGGAGGCTCTGAGATCACTACTTACTATCTCTACATCTCCCGGTGCACCAGGAAAGGTTTTGAAGTGCTTTCCACTTTATTCCTCCCACCTCTACCCAACCAAAAGAATTCAGACAGGGGAATGCGTGGGAGGACAACGCCACGCTCTTGTAGTTCTGCCTCCAAGGCTGGAAACGCAGCCAGACCAAAAAGGAATCCTGTTCTCATTAACCAGAGATCATCCATCGCTGACAGGGAGATGATAACAAGCAGGCCAGGCTGCTCACGCCAGCATTCACACAGAGATCAACGTGTGCGACCTCAGCGCCTTCAATATTTCTACTTTCCAACCAGGACAAAACAGAATGATTTCACACAGACCTTCATTTGTGGCACAGACTCTCCTGTCAGCATCGCTTCGTCCACGATGCACCTTCCACGGAGGAGCAGCACGTCGCACGGCACGAGGTTCTCATGAGGAGATCGGCCTGCCATTAAGACATTACAAATGAGGAGATCGACCTGCCATTAAGGCATTAACACTCAGAAGCTGAGAGGTAGAAGCAACACGTGGATGTCTAGAAGGGAGCAGCTCTCCCTCCGTTCAGCTAATACAGAAGGTTCCCAAAGGGAATCAATGAATCACTCATGGGCTGCCAACTCTATTATCCCATGGCTGAGCAGTGCTGAGAACCCTGAAGGTTCTTCAATGAGATCAGAAAAGTTCCCAGTTCAAGTCATTTTAGCTCCCATTGACACTTCTAAGATAGGAATGAGAACCCAGAAGGTTATTCGGCCTTCGATGAGATCAGAAAAGTTCCCAATTCGAGTCATTTTAGTTCCCATTGACACTTCTAAGATAGGAAATGCACCGTGGGCGAAAGAGAACCTTCAAAAGGGAAGCACAGCTGAGACAGAGCCCTCCCCCCCTTCCTTCTAAAGGAGATAATGTAAGCAGGAAGGAAACTCTTCCTTATCCTAAGTGGAGGACAAACCCCTTTTGCTTAGAGATTTCCCTTCCTTCAAGTCAACAAGAAGAGATCAAACCTTAGAGCTGTTACACCAATGAACCGAACCGCTCAGAAGCGCCCAACCAGGGTCAGTTTTTTGGTATTTTGGTGGTTTTTTTTACACCTCTGTGTGATTTTTGCTGAGTGAAACTTCACACATCAGGAGGTTTTGAATGAGCTTTAGGTTGCACAAAGCTTTACCGATGGAGACGATGTCCCCCGGGATGATCTCGTCGCTGGAAATGGGTCTCCACTTCCGATTCCGATAGACCTGCAGGAAAAGAATTGAAAGAAAACATAAAAAAATAAAGATAAAAAAGGCATTTTGATGGTTCCGCTTGCGTTAACGTCGTCTGAAAAGGACAAGGATGAGAAAAAGGAGCAGCAGCTCTGCTAACAACCACATCCAACCCTCCATGGAGCCATGGCGCTGTGCTAATGGTTATTTCCCCTCTGATTGATTTGTGCTCATGGTTATTTCCCCTCTGACTGATTGGGGTTACCTGGATCATGTACGGCTTGTTGCCCATCTTTCGGATCTCCGACATGTTTCTCATCTGCTGCTGGACCAGAGAAGCCTCGAATGCAACCAACATGGAGAGGGTGAAGACGCTGTAGTACCAGTACTCATCCAAGCACCACAAACCCACACAGAACACCTGCAAGGAGAACACAAATTGCTCTCATCTCGCTCAGAAAGGAAAAGCCTTCCATTTCCAGGCATCTTTTCCACCTAACTGAGTATGCATTTGGTTGTGTTAAGCTGAGAAAAAACCACAGCGGATGGCGGGACCTCGTTAGGGAGAAACTGCTCCCACAGCAATGCAATAAATCGCTGTTGCAGGGTGAGAATAGCTTTAGATTTAAGTGATTCTGCCATCAAACCTGTAAGGAACTCTCTCTTTTTTATGGCAGAACGAAGTCTTTGCAGCTCCCTTCTATCTGCTTTACCTGGAAGACGAAGAACGGCGCCGTAGCTCTTTCTTTAAAAAGCTCCAAGAATTCCGGCACCACCATCTCAGCCCTGGGGATAAAATAATTCATATTAATTGAATCCTCATTAACCTAAAACCTCTGTGCTCTCAACACAAAAAAACCCAGCCAGGAGCCACTTGTATCCTCTGCATCACAACACCCAGATACCATCCAACTCTTTCTCCCCTTTATTTCCTACACTTCATTACTTTCCATCTACTGTTCTCTGTCCTTAAGAGAAACCTGACGGCTGCCAAGCAACGGCAGGGAGGCAACATTTGAAAGCACAGCTCGACGCTTTGGGATCGTTCTCATTCTGAATAGAGATCCGTGCATGGAAAACTTACTTATTTGTGCCATATTTCTTCTCAGCTGCTCGGATATCTTTGTCTTCCTGATAGCCGCGGGCGTTCTGATAGTAACACAGAGGGTGTTCCACAGGGAAAGCAACAGGAAGAAACCGTTTCTTGCCATTTGTCTCGTAGGAGTATTTGATTTTCTGAAACTCGAAGGAAAGAGCCTCCTGCCCGTCCTCATCCTATAGAAAGGGAGCAAAAACAACGAGTGAACACGCAGCAGAAAGAACAGGAACCCCAACTCTTCGCATCTCTTTGCTGCTGTGGGATTCTGCCTGCAGTACAGAGAGGAGACACAGCAGTGATGTTTGACACGACATCCCCACGAGCTGATACGTCCCAAACCAGTTAAACCAAGAGCAAAGGAACGGCAGCTCCGCACCTCTCGACTCACCTGGTCTCTGTGGAGAGGCACCAGTTCGACGGATCCGTTGTTGGGGGTCGGCACGACTTTAGCCAACGTGGCTTTCTTAGGGCTGGGCTCCTGAAACACAACACAGAGACGTCACAGAGCAGATCACGGAGCCCTGGTTTCGCTGTCGAGCCAAAGGAAGCTCTGCTGGATCACACCAAGCCATGCAGAACAAAGCAACCTTTGTCCTTTGGGGCTTTAGTTTGCAGAGCTCCTCCTTAAAGACCCTCAAACCACAGAATCACGGGGCTGTTGGGTTGGAAGGGTCCTTAAAGATCATTTGGGGCACGGAATGGGTTGGAAGGGTCCTTAAAGATCATTTGGGGCACAGAATGGGTTGGAAGGGTCCTTAAAGACCCTCGAACTACAGTCACAATGCAGTTGGGTTGGAAGGCTCCTTGAGGCTCATTTGGGGCACAGAATGGGTCGGAAGGGTCCTTAAAGACCCTAAAACCACAGAACCACAGCTCAGTTGGGTCGGAAGGGTCCTTAAAGACCATGTGGGGCACGGAATGGGTTGGAGGGGTCCTTAAAGATCCCTAAACCACACAATCCCAACGCAGTTGGGTTGGATCGGTCCTTAAGGCTCATTTGCGGCACAGAATGGGCTGGAAGGCTCCTTATAGACCCTCAAACCTCAGAACCACAGCGCAGTTGGGCTGGAAGGGTCCTTAAAGATCATTTAGGGCACAGAATGGGTTGGAAGGGTCCTTAAAGACCCTAAATCACAAAATCACAACTCAGTTGGGTTGGAAGGGTCCTTATAGACCCTCAAACTACAGTCACAACACAGTTGAGTTGGAAGGGTCCTTAAGGCTCATTTGGGGCACAGAATGGGCTAGAAGGCTCCTTATAGACCCTCAAACCTCAGAACCACATCATAGTTGGGCTGGAAGGACCCAAAGCCCTACAGCTCCAACCACCCCCCTCCTCCATACACTACAGCCCCCCACTCACGCCATCACATCCCCCCAAACCCCATCCCCGACCTCGGCCTCCTCCAGGGCCGGAGCACCCACAGCTTCGGGCCGGGCCGGGCCGGGCCGGGTCGGGTCGGGTCGGGTCCTCCCCTCCCCCCTCCCGGCCGTGCCCGCCCCCTCCCCCCCCAAACTCACCCTGACGCACGTGAGCGCGCAATGCGCGTGCACCGACCAGAGCCCCGAGAGCGCCGTGAGCAGATGCAGGACGCCAATGGCGGCCAACGCCAACAAAGCGGCCTCAGGCGGAGCCGGGCCCGGGCCTTGCGCCGCTTCCTCCTCCTCCTTCACCACCGCCACCGCCGTTTCCCCCCACGCCGCCCACACTCGCGGCCCCCACAGCCACAGCCAGGCCGGGTAGAGCCCCGCCACGAAAGGCAACACGGTGCCGTGGAGGAGCCGCGGCCTCCGGCGGTACAGCGTCACCGACGAGACCAGCTCGTCCGCTGGGCCCGGAGCCGGGCCGGCCGCCGCCATCTTCCCAAGGACCGCCTGCAGACGGCTTACTTCCGCTTCCGGTAAGAAGGAGATGCACTTCCGCTTCCGGAAACGGAGTGCTGCGCATGCGTAGTGAGGCGGAAGAGGGATGTGAGTATGGAGGGGACCGGGCCTAGCTCAGGCCTAGTCCAGGCCTAGTTCGGGCCTAGCTCGGGCCTAGCTCAGGCCTAGCTCGGGCCTAGCTCGGGCCTAGCTCGGTCCGGTTCTGTTCGGTTCGGTTCGGTTCATTCGGTGTCGCCTCTCAGGCAGGCGGCCCTGGAGATCACGGCGCGGTATTGCCGTACGGAGATGGAGCAATATGGCCGCTGCGTGGCCGCCAGCCCGACTTCGTGGCAGACGGATTGTCACAGCCTGAGGAACAACATGGCGCGGTGCGCCAACACGCAGTGAGTGGGGGGGGGGGGTAAAGGGGGCCTAAGGGGGGGGTAATGTAGGGCAATGTGGGGCCTGGGGGATTAAAGTGGGGCCTGGAAGGGGGGTGGGGGTAAAGTGGGGTCTGGGGCGGGGGGTTAAAGTGGGGCTGAGGGGGATAAAATGGGACCTGGAAGGGGGGGGGGGGGGGTAATCAATGTGGGGCCTGGAAGGGAGGGAGGGTGGGGGGTTGAAGTGAGGCCTGGGGGGGGTAAAATGGGACCTGGAAGGGGGGGGGGTGTTAAAGAGGGGCCTGGGGGGGTTGAAGTGGGGTCTGGGGGGGAGGGAGTAATGTAGGGCAATGTGGGGCCTGGGGGGGGGGGGGGGGGGGGGGGGGTTAAAGTGGGGCCTGGTGGGGGGAGCAGGGGGGTATAAAGTAGGGCCTGGGGGGTTAAAATGGGGTCTGGGGTATAAAGTGGGGCCTGGGATGGGGGGGGTTAATGTAGGGCAATATGGGGTCTGGGGGGGGGGGGGGGTTAAAGTGGGGCCTGGGGGGGTTAAAGTGGGGCTGAGGGGGCTTAAAGTGGGGTCTAGGGGGGAGGCAATATAGGGCAATGTGGGGTTGGGGGTTAAAGTGGGGCTGGGAAGGGGGGGGGAGGGTTAAAGTGGGGCCTGGTGGGGGGAGGGTGACGGGAGAGGGGGGGTATAAAGTAGGGCTTGGGATGGGGGGGGGGGATAAAGTAGGGCCTGGGGGGTATAAAATGGGGTCTGGGGTATAAAGTGGGGCCTGGGGGGGGGTATAAATGGGGCCTGGGGGGGGGGTAAAATGGGACCAGGGAGGGAGGGGTTGAAGTGGGGTCTGGGGGGGAGTAATGTAGGGCAATGTGGGGTTGGGGGGGGTTAAAGTGGGGCCTGGAAGGGAGGGGGTGGGGGGTTAAAGTTGGGCCTGGGTTGGGGGGGGGGTATAAAGTGGGGCCTGGGATGGGGGGGGGTGACGTGGGCCCTTTGGGGGTGAAGTGGGGCCTAGAGGTGAATTGGGGGGGGGGGGGGGGGGGGAGGGGCGGGTAAAGTGCGGCCTGGATGGGGAGGGGTAAAGGGGGGCTGAGGGGGGGTGTTGAAGTGGGGCCTGGGGGGGTAAAGAGAGGCCTGGGGGGAGGGAGGGGTAAAGTGGGGGGGTGAGGATGGGGGTTATAGTGGGGCCTGGGGGATGTAAAGTGGGGCCTGAGGGGGAGAGGGGGTGAAGTGGGGCCTTTGGGGTTCTGAAGGGGTAATGGGACCTGTGGGACTCAGAGAGAGAAGGTGAAGGGAAATGGGTCCTTCAGGGCTTTGAGAGGGGAAATGGGGCTCTAAAGTGAAGGGAAATGGGTCCTTCAGGGCTCTGAGAGGGGAAATGGGGCTCTAAAGTGAAGGGAAATGGGTCCTTTAGGGCTCTGAGAGGGGAAATGGGGCTCTAAAGTGAAGGGAAATGGGTCCTTTAGGGCTCTGCGAGGGCAACGGTGCCTGTATGGCTATAGGGGGAGCTTAGGGCCCTGTGCTGCCCCACAGCCCCATAGTGCAGCGGATCAAGGAGGACTGTGCTGAGCCCTTCAGCGCCTTCGAGCGGTGCCTGAAGGAGAACCAGGCTTCAGTGCTGAACTGCAGTGAGCACGTCAATGCCTTCCTGAGCTGTGCTGACAGGGTGAAGCTCCCGGCATGAGGTGAGCAATGCAAAGATCCGGCATTGGAATACATGGAGAGATGAGGTTTTAATTATGGGGGTTCTTTGTCATTGAAGAGCTGGTTTATAAATGGGAGGGGGATCCTAAAACAAGCAGTGATTTTAAGGCTGTTTTGGTGCTCAAAGGTTGGAAATAAGAGGGAAGTTTTGACATGGGTAGGAAGAGCTGGGGTGAGGGGGGATGGCTTTAAACTCAGAGGTGGGATATATGGGATATATAGGGTGGATGTAAGGAGGGAACTCTTTAACCAGGGGGAGGGGAGGCCCATGGTGCCCCATCACTGCAGGTGCTGTCTATGGAGCCCTAAGGGGGCGCCCACCCCATGGCAAAAGTGGGGCTGGGGGGGGTTTGGGGTCCTTCCAGATCAACTGTGCCGTGATCCCATCGTTCTTTGATCTTTAAGGACCCATCCAACCCAACCATTCCATAGTTGGTTGATCCCATCATTCCTTGATCTTTAAGGACCCATCCAACCCAACCATTCCATAGTTGGTTGTTTTTGGGGTCCCTTCTAACCCAACCATTCCATGTTTGGTTGATCCCATCGTTCTTTGATCTTTAAGGACCCATCCAACCCAACCATTCCATAGTTGGTTCTTTTTGGGGTCCCTTCTAACCCAGCCATTCCATGTTTGGTTGATCCCATTATTCTGTGATCTTTAAGGACCCATCCAACCCAATCATTCCATAGTTGGTTGTTTTTGGGGTCCCTTCCAACCCAACCATTCCATAGTTGGTTGTTTTTGGGGTCCCTTCCAACCCAACCCATTGCGTTCTGTGACCTTTAAGGTTCTTCTCCTGTTATAGGATATCGCCATCCATGTAGGAACAGGAAGCAAAGTGGGAGGAGGGAATGGAGCTATCAAGTATTTCTCCCATTCACTTTTATCTCTGATTCTTTGCTTTGTGCTGTTTTCTTTATAGGGGACCCCCGGGATTAAAACTCATCCTCAGGACTGAAGGAAAACTCTTTGTCTTCTCATCATGGTGCTGGGTCGGGTCGCTGCTCCCCCCTTTATGGCTTGTTGGGTTGAAAACCACCTCTTATTTTTCCTACAGGTTCCTCACTAAGGACAACGTTTTTCCCTTTATCATGATCAAAAATAGCCAGCAAAACAAGACTGAAAGCCAAATCTGGCTTTCCCCATAGCCAGCAAAACAAGACTGAAGCCAACTCTTGCCTTTCCCCATAGCCAGCAAAGCAAGACTGAAGCCAACTCTTGCCTTTCCTCACTGCTGATGGATGCTGCTATTAGAGCTGAACCGACTCCATTGACCTTTCCCTAAGCATGGAGTTCCCAGCTTGCCCATTCTGGGAGCACCGTGGGGCTGCGTTAGAACAGCAGGGGGAGTCTTCAGACTGCGAACTTCAGAGCTCCTCAAACTCGGAGCCAAATGGAGATCTGCCTATGGGGAGGGTGGAGCCATTGGCATTGCAATGGAGATCTGTCTATGGGGAGGGTGGAGCCATTGGCATCGCAATGGAGATCTGTCTATGGGGAGGGTAGATCCATTGGCATCGCAATGGAGATCTGTCCATGGGGAAGGTGGAGCCATTGGCATCGCAATGGAGATCTGCCTATGGGGAGGGTGGATCCATTGGCATCGCAATGGAGATCTGTCTATGGGGAAGGTAGAGCCATTGGCATCGCAATGGAGATCTGTCTATGGGGAGGGTGGGACCATTGGCATCGCAATGGAGATCTGTCTATGGGGAGGGTAGATCCATTGCATCGCAATGGAGATCTGTCTATGGGGAGGGTGGGACCATTGGCATCGCAATGGAGATCTGCCTATGGGGAGGGTAGATCCATTGGCATTGCAATGGAGATCTGTCTATGGGGAGGGTAGATCCATTGGCATCGCAATGGAGATCTGTCTATGGGGAAGGTAGAGCTATTGGCATCGCAATGGAGATCTGTCTATGGGGAAGGTGGAGCCATTGGCATCGCAATGGAGATCTGTCTATGGGGAAGGTAGATCCATTGGCATCGCAATGGAGATCTGTCTATGGGGAAGGTAGATCCATTGGCATTGCAATGGAGATCTGTCTATGGGGAGGGTGGGAAGGCACTGAGCCCTCCAGGGAGGTGATTTTTGGGGCTGTAATGAATAGAAATAAATGATCATGTTTATTGAGGGTGTTTGCCAAGGAGTGGATGAAGAGCTGCGGGCCGTTCTGCAGAGCTGGAGCAGCTCTCCTCCGTTGCGTTGCTTTCTATTGGCAAACTGCTGTTTCTCGACCCCGCACTGCTCTTTGTGAGGAGAAATAGATCCCAACAGCCCAACCTGAGCTTCCACCCGTGCAATATGAGGCTGCGAGTTGTTCTACCTGAAAGGAAAGGTGGGGTGTGGAGCAGGATCTTGGCTGGGACCCATTGCCATTTCCAACCTCAGGTCGGATGGATCCGCGTTCCAGCCCGGCGTGAAGCCAAGCAGGGTTGGCAGCCATCGCTTTGTGTTCTCCAACTGCTTTGTATTGAGGGGCAGCAGATGGAAATGGTTCTATCCTTGCTTCCAGCACAGCCCGAATCGTCTCGACTCTCTTCATTACAAGTGGGATATGAGATGGAGCAGATGAGATTCCCTATTTACTGAACGCCCTGTTTGAAATGTGAAACTAAAACACCCGTTTTCCAAGTCAGGAGGGAAAAGGGGACGGTAGATTTTGCTTCAAAGGGAATTTTGGAAAGCAATATGGGAGGAAAAACATCTTTTTTGAGCCATTTTCTTAATGCATTTATCCTGAGCAGCCCCAACAGCTCGATTCAGGGCTGTGTGGGAACGGAGGCGCTTTGCAGGTTGTTGACCCCGCATTGAAACGTCAACGCGGCGACAAGCAAAGCCATTTTTCATGAGGGTTGAGGTGATGTGGGGCCTCCTCTGCAGCCCGTTCAGGTCTCCTTCAGAGCTGGAGCTGCTCCATTATTTCTTCATCAACCCATTAACCTCTGAGCTGCCGCGTTGCCTCTCGTGGGACAGCAGGATCCGGCCAGTTCTGAACCTGGGTAGCGTGGAAACAAAGTTCTGCTCTTTGCCCTTTGCGTTCTGGCTTTGACAAGTGGAAGAAAAAGGTGAGAAACCACCCGAGAAAGAGGAGAAAAAGCTGTTCACTTCCAAATCCATCCATCGCTTCTGTGTTTCTATTGGGAAACATAACCAGCCTCTTCCTAAAGAGCAGCACCCGAAGAGCATCCCCTACGGAAAGGACGGGTTGCTGTGCTGCCTTTCAGCTGCCATCTGAAAACACAAGGCAATGTTGCTCCAGTTCTGCCTCCTGGCTCCCATCCTCACCCCGTTCTGTGTTTTATTTCCCTCCTGCTTTTAATTGTTCTCAGCTCTGCTTGCGGGTGAAGCCGGATTCCCTGCTCAAAACACAAAGTCGAGCTCCAGGTCTTTTTTCCGTCCCTTCCATAGCTTTAATTGAGGTTGAAGCTCAAAACATGAAGTCGAGCTCCAGGTCTTTTTTCCGTCCCTTCCATAGCTTTAATTGAGGTTGAAGCTCATAACACGAAGTCGAGCTCCAGGTCTTTTTTCTCCCCCTCCTTTAACTGGGGTTGATGTCACTTTGCAATCCAAGCAGAACTCTGGAGGTGAATCACACACCGGCCCGGAATGAGGAACTTCCCTCCCTCCCTCCTTCCATCCTTAAAACCTCTTTAATTTTTCACCCAGAAAATACTCTCGTTTTACACTCTGCTTCTCATACTGAAAGGAACCATAAATCAGCTCCGTCCCTTTGGTGTCAGCGGGGGGAGATTTAATGCTGCCAGCAACTCCCAGGTCCGCGGTGGGCAGCGACGGAGGGCAGAGGAGCCGCATTCCATTGGCACACACCAGTTTGCTTTCCTTGGCTGTGGGCCTGTTGGGGGCTTCGAGGGGAGCGGGGTGGGCAGATGAAGGGTTTGGCCGCTCTTGTTGTTTTTGCTTTCCTTCACCTTTCTCCTCCTCTCGGAGCTGGAGGATGCTCGGGAATTTCCAGTGCCTTGTTATGAGGTTTGATCCTCTCAACAGCTCTGAAGGCCAAGCCAGAAAGCGTGGGTGTCATCCAGCCTGCTGCCCTGCTGCTCTCTGCTCTGCTGCAGGGTGAGCTCAGCCTTGCCTTGCAGTGATTGCCTCCCCCCCCGAAGTGCACATTCCTCATGGGACTGAGCTCCCTGCTGCCCATCGGTGCTTTGCAAAGGAGTCGGATCCCAATCACAAAGCTCCTCCTGCCTCAGAAGCAGCAGCGCTTGCTGCTGTCTATTACTGCTGCAAGAGCACCTTTCCAGCTGCAAAACAGAGCTGGGAGCAATCACCGAGCCCCACTGTGCTGCTGGTGCTTCCATTGGGACCCCCATGCGACCCGCTGAGCTGCCAGCACAAGGCAAAGGTGGAAGTGAACCCACTGCAGCAAAGTGCGCTTCCCAGTGGGCAAAATGGCACCCCAAAGTGCTCCTGGTGCAAAAGCTTCCCACATTTCCCTCTTAGGAAGGGCAAAATTATACCCCAAAGTGCCCTTGGTGCAAAGGGTTCCCCCCTTTCCCTCTTAGGAAGGGCAAAATTATACCCCAAAGTGCCCTTGGTGCAAAAGGTTCCCCCCTATCCCTCTTAGGAAAGGCAAAATGACACCCCAAAGTGCCCTTGGTGCAAAGGGTTCCCCCTATCCCTCTTAGGAAGGGCAAAATGACACCCCAAAGCGCTCTTAGTGCAAGAGGTTCCCCCCTATCCCTCTTAGGAAGGGCAAAATGACACCCCAAAGTGCCCTTGGTGCAAAGGGTTCCCCCCATTTCCCTCTTAGGAAGGGCAAAATGACACCCCAAAGTGCCCTTGGTGCAAAGGGTTCCCCCCCTTTCCCTCTTACAAAGTGATGGGAAAGGGTTGCAGAGCGTGAACGCAAAGGGAAGCGCCCATCAGCAGCCGCATATGGCTTTATTGTGTGGGGTGAGCTCTGTAAGGGCTGTGGTTGTTTTCTTTCTGTCCATTCCCTTGGGAAGGGCAAACAAAAACATCCCTGATAACGAAACGAAACGCATCGGGGTCGCATCTCATTTCATCCCCCAGCAATGGGGTTGCAAAGCTTCTCCGTCACCGCAAACAACGACCGCGAGCTGTTTGTATTTTTACCTTCTTTTAATCATTGGAAGGGGAAATACACACTTCTACAATCAGACAAAAGCCCCCCGGATTGGGGGGGGGTGGGGGGGAGAAGGCTTAGAAATCAAAACACCACGTACAGAAAACACCGGCCGGGTTCTCAGCTGCATTTCGACGCGCAACTGGAGGTCAAGATTGAAGATGTAAGTCGCGATTTCCTGTTGGGAGCCGTCTGCTCGTCGGTCTCTCTGTCCAAACAGATGTGGGGGAAATCAGTTCTGGAGGATCTCCTTCATCTGGCACCATTCTGGGAGAACCTGACCTTTCCAGCAATATTGGCTCCGTTTCCTTCACAGCTGTCAAGGACCGAATCCCACACTCGGGTCTTGGTTGGGAGAATAAAGGCTTTCCGTTGGGTAATAATTCACGTTTCTAATCTCTGTTTCTGTTTTTTTCTTGTTTTACTCGTTTGGTTTTTTTTTAACTTGTTTTTATTCGCATCGGCGCCCACCAGCTTCTCTCTGCCTCACTGAAGGTGCTCTATGGGGTCTATGGGGGTCTATTGGGTCCTATTGGGGTCCTATGGGGTTCTATGGGGCTCTATGAGGGCTCTATGGTGAAGGGTGTTGTGATGGGGGTGAGGGGGGAGAAAATGGATCCCTCCTTCCCAACCCACAGCAGAGGCGCGCTTTGCTCTTGGTTGAGTCTTGGCATCGCTGCTGGGTTGCCCTCATAGCCCAAATGAGGCTCGTCAGGGGGGTAACGCCATGGAATGCCATCCTGTTTATTTCTTCCATCACGTATTTGAGGCTGGGATGCCTGGAAGGGGAGTCTGGGGGGGGAGTCATCGAGTGATGGGATGGTTGGGTGAGAAGGGACCTCTGAGATCATGGAACCTTGGGATGGTTGGGTTGGAGGGGATCTTAAAGATGATGGAACCACAACGTGGGTTGGCTTGGAAGGGACCTTAAAGATCATGGAATGCTGGCATGAAATTGGGTTGGAAGGGTCCTTAAAGATGATGGAACTGTTGGATGGCTGGGTTGGAAGGGTCCTTAAAGATCACAGAGCCATGGGATGGGTTGGAAGGGTCCTTAAAGATCACAGAGCCATGGGATGGGTTGGGTTGGAAGGGTCCTTAAAGATCACAGAGCTATGGGATGGGTTGGAAGGGTCCTTAAAGATGGAACTGTGGGATGGTTGGGTTGGAAGGGTCCTTAAAGATCACAGAGCTATGGGATGGGTTGGAAGGGTCCTTAAAGATGGAACTGTGGGATGGTTGGGTTGGAAGGGTCCTTAAAGATCACAGAGCTGGCAGCTGTGATTTTGTGTCCCGAAACGAAGCAGAACAGCCCATTTAGAGGAAGGTAGAAAGACAGAACAGCCGCAGGGAACAAGTTGTGGTCGTGCCATATTCCTCTCGACATCCTCCACCACCATAGGGCAGAAACACTCTCATCTCTGGAGGCAGACTTGATCACAAGCCGCTTCATTCACGCCTTTCTGAAACGCCAAAGGTTGGAAAGCTGCACTGCATTGCAATGGCCACAAAGGGAAGGCCTGAAGGGCACCCAATGGGGATGCCTCAAGACCACGTTGAAGATGAACCTTGCCCCGTGAAGCATCTGGGATGGGGAATGAGGCAAAGAGGAGCAGCAGGACTTGAATAAACAAGAGTTTGTGTGGGGAGAAGCCTGCGCTGCTGCTGGGGGCCGCTCTGCTTCGCTGTGTTAGGAGGACATCGTGCTTCAAACAGCTTCAACACCGGGCAAACTGCTAAAGGAACAGCTAAACAACATGACACCGTCCATCTAGGTGGCTGGAAAGGAAGGAGAGAGGCAACCCCAAGTCTTTCAGGTTGCGGAATAGCGCTTCTGCGTTGGGTGGATCCACCGCCTCCTCCATGATGCAGAATGTCTCGTGTCTGAACCCAGAGCAGCATCTGTCCAAGATACTGGGGGATGCTGGTGGGGAGCAGCTTGAAGGTCAGGAGGTGAAGTAGGAGCTCTGCATGAGTACAGTCGGTCAATGGGGTTGCCCACGCGGGCTTGCAGGAGGTTGGCTTCGGCCGTGGACAGCAGGCAGTCCCCCAGGTGGCTGATGCTGTCAGTGTCCATGTCATGGAAAACTCCTTCTGAATCTGGGAGAGGAAAGCAAAGAGAAATGGGTGTCAACGTGGCACGAGCACGGCAAGATGGCGTGGCACTGCAGTGGGGCCTGGAGTCAACCAACATGAGCAGGAGCCCCAACCCAACTCCTGTTGTTCATTGGGGTGGAACCTGAGGATGGATTTTCAGGGTCCCCAACCCAACAAACCCAACTCCTGTTGGCCATTGGGGTGGAACCAAGGATGGATTTCAGGGTCCCCAACCCAACAAACCCAACTCCTGTTGGCCATAGGGGTGGAACCTGAGGATGGATTTCATGATCTTCAACCCAACAAACCCAGCTCCTGTTGGCCATTGGGGTGGAACCCGAGGATGGATTTCAGGGTCCCCAACCCAACAACCCAACTCCTGTTGGCCATTGGGGTGGAACCCGAGGATGGATTTCAGGGTCCCCAACCCAACAACCCAACTCCTGTTGGCCATTGGGGTGGAACCCGAGGATGGATTTCACGGTCATCAACCCAACAAACCCAACTCCTGTTGGCCATTGGGGTGGAACCCGAGGATGGATTTCATGGTCCTTAACCCAACAAACCCAACTCCTGTTGGCCATTGGGGTGGAACCCGAGGATGGATTTCAGGGTCCCCAACCCAACACCTTTCATAGGAGAAAAGACCCCAGCCTCATTTCCCAACCTTTAGCAGAGCTCAGCCTGGAGGCTGCGTCCATCCACTGGGACCCAAACCCAATTCCTATTGTATGGAACCCAATGATGGCTTTGGGGGGTTGGATGGCCTTGGTGGGAAGGGTCTCATTGCTCTCCTACCGTAGGGGTGCAGGTGGTCTCCGGGCAGCTGTGGTGGGGTGAGGCCCTGCCTATAGAGATCCGTGCTGTAGCCATTCTGGTCCAGGGGCAGCAGCTGCTGCTGGGGAGCCGGGGATATGGAACCATCATCCCATCCAGGCCGTGAACGCTTGCACCATCTATAGAAATAAGCACGGGAAGGAAGGGGAGAAGGGGCTCAGATGGAATCCAGTCCCCCCACATCGGTGCTCAATGCTCCTCACCTTCGCTGTCATCATTGCTTTGCCTGCTGCTGCGCCCGGTCCCCCTCCCGGACCCCAAACGTGGGTTCCCCATCTGCTCCTGCTCCTGCTGCTGTTGCTGCTGCTGTTGCTGCTGCCTGCGGGCAATCTTCTTCATCTGCAGGAAGAAAGAGACCCCAGATGTGAGGTTCTGAGGCAGGACGGGGGTCTCCTACCTCTCATAGGCAGCAAGCATTGCTGTGATACACCCCCCATCACGCCCCCCTTCCAATGCAAGGTGTGTGCAATGGGGCCGCCACGAAGGGCTGCACGTCTTCGTTAGGAAATGCCATCTGAGGACTCATTTCTGCCCTCCCTGCAGGAAGACGTGGGAAAGCCTTCTCCTCTTCCCCATCACACACACAGAGAGGGGAAAAGAGCCATTGGAAAGGAAAACATTTCAGCTCTGCAAACATCCCTGCAATTCCTGTGTTCCTCTCTAAGCTTTTAGATAGACCCACCCTATCCAAGATACGCGTTTCGGGCCGAGGAAATGGGTTTTTATTCCTCTCTCTATTGTTTTCTTGCACTGGAATGGATGTGGGACGTCCACCCGTCCCCCCCTCACCCACCTTTGCTCTTTGGTTCTGAAACCACACTTGCACCACCCGCACCGTCAGCCCCGTCTCCGCCGCCAGGGTCTCCCTCACCTACCCGTGTAAAGGAAGAGGAGAGGCTGGGTCAGAAATGAACGAGGTCCAATGGACTCTTGTAGGCCCATCGGTTCCGTCCCTCCGTACCTTCCTACAGGGCTTAGAAGAGACCTCAAAGGAAGCCTTGAACGCCCTCCGCTGCTGCGTGGTGAGGATGGTGCGCGGGCGCTTGGAACGCTTGTGGTCTTTGCTGTCCTCGTTGCCTTTGCCCTGTGAGTGGCCACCATCCTCATCCTCGCTTTTCACTGCAGGGGGGAGATGGGGAAGAGCTGAATTTCGGGGGGGTGAAGGTGGAAAGGAGCGCTGAGTTTTGCTCCTCTTGTTGTGCGGATTAGAATGGAAGAGCTGAGTGAAGGCAGAGGGGATCTGGGGTTGAGCTGTGGGTCAAGGCGATGTGGGCAGTAAGGGGGTGCTGATGGCCAATGTGGATGGTCACGGAGCCATGGAGTGCTTGGGTGGGTGGGATGGAGGGGGTCCTTAAAGGTCATAGAACCATGGAATGGTTGGGTTGGATGGGACCTCAAAGGTCATGGAATGGTGGAGTGGTTGGGTTGGGTTGGAAGGGTCCTCAAAGACCACAGAATGGGTTGGGTTGGGTTGGGTTGAGTTGGAAGGGTCCTCAAAGACCATAGAATGGGTTGGGTTGGGTTGGGTTGGAAGGGTCCTCGAAGACCATAGAATGGGTTGGTTTGGGTTGGGTTGAGTTGGAAGGGTCCTCGAAGACCATAGAATGGGTTGGTTTGGGTTGGGTTGAGTTGGAAGGGTCCTCGAAGACCATAGAATGGGTTGGGTTGGGTTGGAAGGGTCCTCGAAGACCATAGAATGGGTTGGGTTGGGTTGGAAGGGTCCTCAAAGACCATAGAATGGGTTGGGTTGGGTTGGGTTGGGTTGGAAGGGTCCTCGAAGACCATAGAATGGGTTGGGTTGGGTTGGAAGGGTCCTCAAAGACCATAGAATGGGTTGGGTTGGGTTGGAAGGGTCCTCAAAGACCATAGCATGGATTGGGTTGGAAAGGTCCTTAAAGATAATTGAACCATGGAATGGTACCTTAAACATCATGCAACCACAGCATGGCTGGGTTAGAAGGGACCCCCAAAACCCCCTCAGCTCCTACTGTGGTCTGGCTATCCAAACACCACCGTACCCACCAACCCCAGCCCACCAGCCCCTTCCCCACCTCTCCAGCTCCTCACCGGACTCGGTGGGCGCTGGGCTGATGGCGCTCAGCATCTCCTTCTCCTTCTCATAGTCGCTGCGGCACAGCAGCTGCCCTTCCTTCAGCACAAACTCATCACCCCTCTGCAGGCGCCGCTCGCACTCGCAGCAGTAGAAGCAATGGACGTGGTAGACGTTCTCCAGCACCCTCATGATGAGCTCGGTTGGAGCGATGGCCTTCAAGCAGCTGCTGCATTTGGTCTGGAAGAGCCTGCAAAGCAAAAAGACCCGGGGGTCAGGAGTTGGGGAAGGGTTGGGGGGGACAGATTGGGCTGGCAAAGCAGAAAACCCGGGGTCAGGTGTTGGAGAAGGGAGAAATTGGGGGGGGACAGATTGGGCTGGAGGAGCTGTCGCACAAAAGCAAACCTCTTGCATAGAAGCTCTGTTGATAATTAACGCATGTTAATTATCAGCTTGATGGATTTCCCCGTCTGGCTCTTTCAAGTGGGATTTCCCCCCCCCCAACCGATAGGATTTGTCAGGGAAAGGGCATAGAACTTGGTTGTTTCTTTTTCCTTTCCTATACCGCAATAAGGAGCGTTGGAAGGGTCCTTAAAGATCACAGAACCATGGGACGGGGTTGGGTTGGAATGTACCCTATAGGTCCTATATAGATCCTATAGATCATAGAACCATGGGATGGGGTTGGGTTGGAACATACCCTATAGATCCTATATAGATCCTATAGATCATAGAACCATGGGATGGGGTTGGGTTGGATGGGTCCTTAAAGATCACAGAACCATGGGACGGGGTCGGGTTGGAACATACCCTATAGATCATAGAACCATGGGATGGGGTTGGGTTGGAACATACCCTATAGATCCTATATAGATCCTATAGGTCATAGAACCATGGGATGGGGTTGGGTTGGAACATACCCTGTAGATCATAGAACCATGGGACGGGGTTGGGTTGGATGGGTCCTTAAAGACCACAGAACCATGGGACGGGGTTGGGTTGGAACATACCTTATAGATCATAGAACCATGGGACGGGGTTGGGTTGGATGGGTCCTTAAAGACCACAGGACCATGGGATGGGGTTGGGTTGGAACATACCCTATAGATCATAGAACCATGGGATGGGGTTGGGTTGGACGGGTCCTTAAAGATCACAGAACCACGGGGTTAAGGTTAGGGTTATAAGCAAGGAATGAGCAGCTTGTAGCCATTGCCCCACACCAACTCGAGCCTCTGTCTCCTTTGTAGGCACCTTTCAATCCCCCCATTGCTCTTTTTCAGGGTGAAAACACCCAATGTAAAGGACAAAGGAAGCCAAGGGAGGAAGGAGGGGGGTGGATGGAGCTGCACCCAGCAAGGAACCCGATTTTGGGGTCCTGTTTTCCTCTCTAGGGCTGTTTAGTGCCTGGATGTTCCTCGTTCAGGATTTCCCTTTCCTTTGGGAAGGTCCCCCCCCTATTTTCCAGATGCTGTTTGTGCCCCACTTTGTGTCCAGAGAGAGAAACAAACAACCAATGGACGCCCCACGCTCGGAGCAGATGGTTCCGATGAAGTATATTTGGGATCTAAACAAACGTGAGCGGCGGTGGCTGCCGGCTGACAGCTCCCACTTAAGCCACTCGACAAGAGAAAGTAATAAAACAGGGATTAATTAGGCTCGTTTGTTTAAACACGCCGGATCTTCCCCACTTACCAGCGGGGAAACTCATAAAGTGGGATTGAGAACAAGACCGGGTTAATCCTCCTGGCAAACTCAGAGGAGATGGATGAAGGGGCTTTGCAAGGCTGGGCTCATCCCTTCCAAATCCCACCGTGGATTTGTGCCTCGCTTTCGGTTGCGGCGTGTGGGACGTTCGGAAGGGGGACGGGGTGGGATTTCTTCCCCCTTTTCCTTTTGTATGAGAGTCTTTGCGTCTCTCCCTCCTCTCCTTTGTCTTTGCTGTTGTTCACACTTGAGAGAATAAGGATGGAGAGAGCTGGGAGTGGGGAGCAGCCCTTCAGCTGTAAAGCTCTTGTTGGGAGGAGGAACGATACGGGGCTGAGGCCAAATCCATCCCCTTCCCAACACCAACATCTCGCTGTGAAATAGTATAAAATAATAAAAGAACACCAAAAAAACCCCACATCCAACCATTCCCCTCCCCCAACCCCCCAATAAAAAGAGGGCTGAGCCATTAATGAGGCTTTCTGGCAGCGGTTGGCACTGGTGTGAAATATTAGCAAGCTTTGGGTAATTCGTGATCCTCCAATTCAAAGCCAGCTGGAGCGGAACGACCTCGAGGTGTGAATGTGAGCTCGGTGCTGCCTCAGTTGGTTGGACTGTGTGATCTGTGAGGACCTTTCCAACCCAACCAGCACACGGTTCTATCGTCTTTGAGGACCTTTCCAACCCAACCAGCACACGGTTCTGTCATCTTTGAGGACCTTTCCAACCCAAACCACTCTGTGGTTCTATCGTCTTTGAGGACCTTTCCAACCCAAACCACTCTGTGGCTCTATGATCTTTGAGGACCTTTCCAACCCAACCAGCACACGGTTCTATCCTCTTTGAGGACCTTTCCAACCCAGCCCTCTCTATGGTTCTATCATCTTTGAGGACCTTTCCAACCCAACCAGCACACGGTTCTATCATCTCTGATGACCTTTCCAACCCAATCCACTCTGTGGTTCTGTGATCTTTGAGGACCTTTCCAACCCAAACCACACTGTGGCTCTATCATCTTTGAGGACCTTTCCAACCCATCCACTCTATGGTTCTGTGATCTTTGAAGACCTTCCCAACCCAACCAGCACACGGTTCTATCATCTTTGAGGACCTTTCCAACCCAATCCACTCTATGGTTCCGTCATCTTTGAGGACCTTTCCAACCCAATCCACTCTGTGGTTCTGTGATCTTTGAGGACCTTTCCAACCCAACCAGCAGACAGTTCTATCCTCTTTGAGGACCTTTCCAACCCAGCCCTCTCTATGGTTCTATCATCTTTGAGGACCTTTCCAACCCAATCCACTCGGTGGTTCTGTGATCTTTGAGGACCTTTCCAACCCAACCAGCACACGGTTCTATCATCTTTGAGGACCTTTCCAACCCAACCCACTCTGTGGTTCTATAATCTTTGAGGACCTTTCCAACCCATTCTATGCTTCTGTGATCTTGAGGATCCTTAGAACCAAAAACCAAAACCAAATATCCACCAAAATGAGTCATTTTTGGGGTGGAAAGAGGCCAAATATCCACCAAAATGAGCCATTTTTGGGGTGGAAAGAGGCCAAATTTCCACCAAAATGAGCCATTTCTGGGTGAAAAGATGTCAAATATCCACCAAAAGGAGTCATTTTTGGGGTGGAAAGAGGCCAAATATCCACTAAAATGAGCCATTTTTGGGGTGGAAAGTGGCCAAATATCCACCAAAAGGAGTCATTTTTGGGGTGAAAAGAGGCCAAATATCCACCAAAATGAGTCATTTTTGGGGTGGAAAGAGGCCAAACATCCACCAAAAGGAGTCATTTTTGGGGTGGAAAGAGGCCAAACACCCACCAAAATGAGTCATTTTTGGGGTGGAAAGAGGCCGAATATCCACCAAAAGGAGTCATTTTTGGGGTGGAAAGAGGCCGAATATCCACCTAAATGAGTCATTTTTCGTGTGGAAAAAGGCCAAATATCCACCAAAAGGAGTCATTTTTTGGGGTGAAAAGAGGCCAAATATCCACCAAAAGGAGTCATTTTTGGGGTGGAAGGAGGCCGAATATCCACCAAAAGGAGCCATTTTTGGGGTGAAAAGAGGCCAAATATCCACCAAAAGGAGTCATTTTTGGGGTGGAAAGAGGCCGAATATCCACCAAAAGGAGTCATTTTTTGGGGTGGAAAGAGGCCAAATATCCACCAAAAGGAGTCAATTTTGGGGTGAAAAGAGGCCAAATATCCACCAAAAGGAGCCATTTTTGGGGTGAAAAGAGGCCAAATATCCACCAAAAGGAGTCATTTTTGGGGTGGAAAGAGGCCAAATATCCACCAATATGAGCCATTTTTGGGGTGAAAAGAGGCCAAATATCCAAAAAAAGGAGTCATTTTTGGGGTGAAAAGAGGCCAAACATTCACCAAAATGAGCCATTTTTGGGGTGGAAAGAGGCCAAATATCCACCAAAAGGAGTCATTTTTGGGGTGGAAGGAGGCCAAATATCCACCAAAAGGAGTCATTTTTGGGGTGGAAGGAGGCCAAATATTCACCAAAAGGATTCGATTTTGGGGTGGAAAGAGGCCAAATATCCACCAAAAGGAGCCATTTTTGGGGTGGAAAGAGGCCGAATATCCATCAAAATGAGCCATTTTTGGGGTGGAAAGTGGCCAAATATCCACCAAAAGGAGTCATTTTTGGGGTGGAAAGAGGCCAAATATCCACCAAAATGTGTCATTTTTGGGGTGGAAAGAGGCCAAATATCCACCAAAAAGAGTCATTTTTGGGGTGAAAAGAGGCCAAATATCCACCAAAAGGAGTCATTTTTGGGGTGGAAAGAGGCCGAATATCCACCAAAAGGAGTCATTTTTTGGGGTGGAAAGAGGCCAAATATCCACCAAAAGGAGTCAATTTTGGGGTGAAAAGAGGCCAAATATCCACCAAAAGGAGCCATTTTTGGGGTGAAAAGAGGCCAAATATCCACCAAAAGGAGTCATTTTTGGGGTGGAAAGAGGCCAAATATCCACCAATATGAGCCATTTTTGGGGTGAAAAGAGGCCAAATATCCAAAAAAAGGAGTCATTTTTGGGGTGAAAAGAGGCCAAACATTCACCAAAATGAGCCATTTTTGGGGTGGAAAGAGGCCAAATATCCACCAAAAGGAGTCATTTTTGGGGTGGAAGGAGGCCAAATATCCACCAAAAGGAGTCATTTTTGGGGTGGAAGGAGGCCAAATATCCACCAAAAGGATTCGATTTTGGGGTGGAAAGAGGCCAAATATCCACCAAAAGGAGTCATTTTTGGGGTGGAAAGAGGCCAAATATCCACCAAAAGGAGTCATTTTTGGGGTGGAAGGAGGCCAAATATCCACCAAAAGGATTCGATTTTGGGGTGGAAAGAGGCCAAATATCCACCAAAAGGAGCCATTTTTGGGGTGAAAAGAGGCCAAACATCCACCAAAAGGAGCCATTTTTGGGGTGAAAAGAGGCCGAATATCCACCAAAAGGAGCA
>NW_027315583.1:0-40098 GCF_039878825.1 Excalfactoria chinensis
TACCCCCCCCTACCCCCCTATGTGCCCCCAGGTCCCCCCTATGTGCCCCCAGGTCCCCCTTCATCCTAATGTACCCCCTTCCCCCCCCCATCCCCCAATGTACCCCCCATGTCCCCACTATGTACCCCCCCCCCCCATCCCCCCTATATGCTCCCAGGTCCCCCCTATGTACCCCCCCATTACCCCCAGGTCCCCCCTTCATCCCAATGTACCCCCCCTCCCATCCCCTTATGTGCCCCCCAAGACCCCCCTATATACCCCCAGGTCACCCCTATATGCCCCCAAGTCCCCCCCTATGTTATCCCCTATCCCCCTATGTGGCCTTGGCTGAGAGCTTCCAACGGGGGGGGGGAGAAACAGGTCGGGAGAGAAAGGGGGGGGGGGGACATCATAGAGCCCTATGGGACCCCACTATGGACCCCAAATAGACCCCTATGGGACCCCATACCAACCTATGTGCCCCCATGTACTCCCCATACCCCCTATGTGCCCCAGGTCCCCCCAATGTATCCCCCCTTCATCTCCCTATGTCCCCCCCCCCTCCTACCCCCCTATGTGCCCCATGTCCCCCCTATGTGCCCCCCCCCCCAGGTCCCCAACCCCCCCCCAGTGAGGGCAGGACCCCCATCTGCCCCCCCCCAAATAGGGGGTACACAGCACCCCCACTAACAACCCCCCCCCCCCTTCCCCTGTTCCTGCCCCATAGCTGACAGTGCGTGTGAAGCTGGAAGACCCCGAAGTGATGTTGGACCCCCCCAGCCCCCATAGAAACCAATGGGGACGATGAGTGGTGGGAGGACGAGGGCAGGATGGACCCTGGGGAGGAAGAGGAGGAAGAGGAAAGAGCACAGGGAACAGGTAATGGGGAGGGGGGAACAAGGAACCCCCCCATAATGCAGATAGGGGGCGTCCTGCAATGGGGTTTGGTGCTGGGGGGGGGAGGGGGGTCCTATGGGGTTTGGTGCTGGGCTGGTGGCTTCATCTTCAGCCTCAAATGGTGTGGGAAACCAGTTGGGACCAGTATGGACCCAATGGTGGTCAAGGCCTTCATCCTACCAGTATGGACCCAATGGAGGTCGAGGCCTTGACTTCATCCCATACAGTATGGACCCAATGGAGGTCGAGGCCTTGACTCATCCCATACCAGTATGGACCCAATGGAGGTCAAGGCCTTCATCCCATACCAGTATGGACCCAATGGTGGTCAAGGCCTTGTCTCCATCCCATACCAGTATGGACCCAATGGTGGTCGAGGCCTTGTCTCCATCCCATACCAGTATGGACCCAATGGAGGTCGAGACCTTGTCTCCATCCCATACCAGTATGGACCCAATTATGGTCGAGGCCTTGACTTCATCCCATACCAGTATGGACCCAATGGTGGTCGAGCCTTGACTTCATCCCATACCAGTATGGACCCAATGGTGGTCGAGGCCTTGTCTCCATCCCATACCAGTATGGACCCAATGGTGGTCGAGGGCCTTGTCTTCACCCCCTACCAGTATGAACCCAATGATGATGGTGGGATTTGGGATTGTTTGAGGCCTTGTCTTCATCCGTACCAGTATGAACCAGTGGGTGATGGTGGGATTTGGGTCTCTGCTTTGTGGTTGAGCCTTGTCTCCATCCCATACCAGTATGAACCCAATGGAGGTCAAGGCCTTCATCCCATACCAGTATGGACCCAATGGTGGTCGAGGCCTTGTCTCCATCCCATACCAGTATGGACCCAATGGTGGTCGAGGCCTTGTCTCCATCCCATACCAGTATGGACCCAATGGAGGTCAAGGCCTTGTCTTCATCCCATACCAGTGTGGACCCAATGGTGGTCGAGGCCTTGTCTCCATCCCATACCAGTATGGGCCCAATGGTGGTCGGGGCCTTCATCACATCCCATACCAGTATGGACCCAATGGTGTCGAGGCCTTGACTCCATCCCATACCAGTATGGGCCCAATGGAGGGTGAAGCCTTGACTTCATCCCATACCAGTATGGACCCAATGGTGGTCGAGGCCTTGACTTCATCCCATACCAGTATGGACCCAATGGTGGTCGAGGCCTTCATCCCATACCAGTATGGACCCAATGGTGGTTGAGGCCTTGACTTCATCCCATACCAGTATGGACCCAATGGTGGTCGAGGCCTTGTCTCCATCCCATACCAGTATGGACCCAATGGTGGTCGAGGCCTTGTCTCCATCCCATACCAGTATGGACCCAATGGTGGTCGAGGCCTTGTCTCCATCCCATACCAGTATGGACCCAATGGTGGTCGAGGCCTTGTCTCCATCCCATACCAGTATGGACCCAATGGTGGTCAAGGCCTTCATCCCATACCAGTATGGACCCAATGGTGGTCAAGGCCTTGTCTTCATCCCATACCAGTATGGACCCAATGGAGGTCGAGGCCTTGTCTCCATCCCATACCAGTATGGACCCAATGATGATGGTGGGATTTGGGATTGTTTGAGGCCTTGTCTCCGTCCCCATTGACCCCAATGATGATGGTGGGATTGTTTGAGGCCTTGTCTCCATCCCCATTGACCCCAATGATGATGGTGGGATTGTTTGAGGCCTTGTCTTCCTCCCCATTGACCCCAATGATGATGGTGGGACTTGGGCCATCTCCCCCCTTGGTAGAGCCCATAGCAATGTGGTTTTATAGGATCGTGTTGATGCCCCACAAGGACCATCACCCAAATTCCCTCTTCCTTCCCACCAGCAGCTCCCACCATCCTGGAGCCGGAGGATCCATTGTGACACCCCCAGACCCCCCAATCACCCCCCAACGTGACCCAACCAACAGGACCCCCCCCCCACCCCGATATCCACCACCGCCATAGAAACACCCCAAAGGATCCCACCTCCTTCCCACCACCCCGAAGCCCAACGGGGCCCACATTACAACCAGCGTCGCGCAGCGAGCAGCGTCCCTACCCCTGCAACGAATGCGGGAAGACCTTTGGCCGCTTGACCCACTTGAAGAGCCACCATTTCCGGGACCCACAGCGGGTTGAAACCCTACGGCTGTACGTCCTGCGGCAAGAGCTTCGGCCACCTCTCCACCCTCACCACCCACCAGCGGCTGCACACCGGCGAGCGGCCCTACGGCTGTGGGGGCGTGCGGGAAGAGCTTCACCAACCCGTCGGACCTCAACAAGCACCAACGGTCCCATACGGGAGAGAGGCCTTACCCTTGTACGGCCTGCGGGAAGCGCTTCAGCCAGCAATCCAACCTCACCATGCACCGCCGCAGCCACACGAGGAGCGGCCCTACCCTTGTGGGGCCTGCGGGAAGAGCTTCAGTATCTGGCCGACCTGACGGTGCATCGGCGCTCGCACACGGGGAGAGGCCGTTCCCTTGTGTTCAATGCGGGAAGGGCTTCAGCAATAAGTCCTCCCTCGCACGGCACGCCAGGATCCACGCACGGGCGGCCGCCGGGATAAGTGAGGGGGGTGGGAGAAGTGGGGGGAGATGGGGGAGGGGAGGAAGGCGGGGAGGGAATCGGACAGGGATTGTCATTGGGGTTGTAGAATAGATGGGGGTGAAGAGATGATGGTTGGTGGCCTCCAAGAGCTTCCAACGATGGTTGGTGGTCTCTTAAGAGATTTTAAGGATGGTTGGTGGTCTCTAAGAGCTTCCAACGATGGTTGGTGGCTTCCAAGAGCTTCCAAGAGCTTCCAAGAGCTTCCAAGGGTGGTTGGTGGTCTCTGGATGGTTGGTGGTCTCTAAGAGCTTATAGGGATGGTTGGTGGCCTCCAAGAGCTTCTAAGGATGGTTGGTGTCTCTAAGAGCTTCTAAGGATGGTTGGTGGTCTCCAAGAGCTTATAGGATGGTTGGTGGTCTCTAAGAGCTTATAGGGATGGTTGGTGGTCTCTAAGTGCTTATAGGGATGGTTGGTGGCCTCAAGAGCTTCTAAGGATGGTTGGTGGTCTCTAGGAGCTTATAGGGATGGTTGGTGGTCTCTAACACCTTCTAAGGATGGTTGGTGGTCTCTATGAGCTTCCAACGATGGTTGGTGGTCTCTGAGAGCTTCCAAGGATGGTTGGTGGTCTCCAAGAGCTCCTAACAATGGTTGGTGGTCTCTAAGAGCTCCCAACGATGATTGGTGGTCTCTAACACTTATAGGGATGGTTGGTGGTCTCTAAGAGCTTATAGGGATGGTTGGTGGTCTCTAAGAGCTCCCAAGGATGGTTGGTGGTCTCTAAGAGCTTATAGGGAGGGCTGATGGTCTCTAAGAGCTTATAAGGATGGTTGGTGGTCTCTAAGAGCTTCCAACGATGGTTGGTGGTCTCTAAGAGCTTCAAGGGTGGTTGGTGGTCTCTAAGAGCTTATAAGGATGGTTGGTGGTCTCTAATTGCTTCTAAGGATGGTTGGTGTCTCTAAGATCTCCTAACGATGGTTGATGGTCTCTAAGAGCTTATAGGGATTGTTGGTGGTCTCTAAGAGCTTATAGGGATGGTTGGTGGTCTCCAGAGCTTCCAACGATGGTTGGTGGTCTCTACACTTATAGGGATGGTTGGTGGTCTCTAAGAGCTCCCAATGATGGTTGGTGGTTTCTAAGAGCTTGTAGGGATGGTTGGTGGTCTCTAACGGCTTCTAAGGTTGGTTGGTGGTCTCTAAGAGCTTATAGGGATGGTTGGTGGTCTCTAAGAGTTTATAGGGATGGTTGGTGGTCTCTAAGAGCTCCTAACAATGGTTGGTGGTCTCTAATGGCTTCTAGGGATGGTTGGTGGTCTCTAAGAGCTTCTTAGGTTGGTTGGTGGTCTCTAAGAGCTCCTAACAATGGTTGGTGGTCTCTAACAGCTTATAGGGATGGTTGGTGGTCTCTGGATGGTTGGTGGTCTCTAAGAGCTCCCAAGGATGGTTGGTGGCCTCCAAGAGCTTCCAAGAGCTTCCAAGGATGGTTGGTGGTCTCTAAGAGCTTCTAACGATGGTTGGTGGTCTCTAAGAGCTTATAGGGATGGTTGGTGGTCTCTAACGGCTTCTAAGGATGGTTGGTGGTCTCTGGATGGTTGGTGGTCTCTAACAACTTCTAGGGATGGTTGGTGGTCTCCAAGAGCTCCCAAGGATGAAGGTGGCAAACAACTGATGGTTGATGTCTTCTACGAGCCTGGTGGCTCCAGGACTCGATTCTTCGACCCCAAAGGAGATTCCAGACTTGATTCTTCCATCCCAAAGGAGACTCAAGGACTCAATTCTTCGATCCAAAAGGAGACTCAAAGACTTGATTCTTCGATCCCAAATGAGACTCAAGGACTTGATTCTTGATCCCAAAAGAGACTCCAGGACTGGAATCTTCCATCCCAAAGAGACTCCAGGACTCGATTCTTCGATCCCAAATGAGACTCAAGGACTTGATTCTTGATCCAAAGGAGACTCAAGGACTCAATTCTTGATCCAAAAGGAGACTCAAAGACTTGATTCTTCGATCCCAAAAGAGACTCCAGGACTGGAATCTTCAATCCCAAAGAGACTCCAGGACTGGAATCTTCAATCCCAAAGGGGACTCAAGGACTTTGATCCCAAAAGAGACTCCAGGACTGGAATCTTCAATCCCAAAGGGGACTCAAGGACTTGACTCTTCGATCCCAAAGGAGACTCCAGGACTCGATTCTTCGACCCCAAAGGAGACTCAAAGACTCAATTCTTTGATCCCAAAGGAGACTCAAAAACTTGATCCTTCGATCCCAAAGGAGACTCCAGGACTGGAATCTTCAATCCCAAAGGGGACTCAAGGACTTTGATCCCAAAAAGAGACTCCAGGACTGGAATCTTCCATCCCAAAGGGGACTCAAGGACTTGATTCTTGATCCCAAAGGAGACTCCAGGAAACTAACTGGAATCTTCCATCCCAAAGCAGACTCCAGTTG
The DNA here is from genome assembly GCF_039878825.1 of Excalfactoria chinensis. NCBI lineage: Eukaryota > Metazoa > Chordata > Aves > Galliformes > Phasianidae > Excalfactoria > Excalfactoria chinensis. Next base: position 5,876 of record NW_027315583.1, read on the forward strand.
AGCATTTCCAGACAAACCCCATTGATTTTTCTCCCCCCTCCCCATAGGATCTGTTCATTGTCAGCCCTGCTGTGGGTCACATCCTCCTCCCCAGGCCTTAATGCTCCAACACCGACCTACCTCATGGACCACTCGACATCCCAGCGCCCCACACCTCCTCTCTATGGGTATCAGTGCCCCACACCTCCTCCCTATGGGTTTCAGTGCCCCACACCTCCCTATGGGTATCAGTGCCCCACACCTCCTCCCTATGGGTTTCAGTGCCCCACACCTCCTCCCTATGGGTTTCAGTGCCCCACACCTCCTCCCTATGGGTTTCAGGGCCCCACACCTTCTCCCTATGGGTTTCAGGGCCCCACACCTTCTCCCTATGGGTATCAGCGCCCCACACCTCCTCCTATGGGTATCAGCGCCCCACACCTCCTCCCTATGGGTTTCAGTGCCCCACACCTTCTCCCTATGGGTTTCAGTGCCCCACACCTTCTCCCTATGGGTTTCAGTGCCCCACACCTCCTCCCTATGGGTTTCAGTGCCCCACACCTTCTCCCTATGGGTTTCAGTGCCCCACACCTCCTCCCTATGGGTTTCAGTGCCCCACACCTCCTCCCTATGGGTTTCAGTGCCCCACACCTTCTCCCTATGGGTTTCAGTGCCCCACACCTCCTCCCTATGGGTTTCAGTGCCCACACCTCCTCCCTATGGGTATCAGCGCCCCACACCTCCTCCATATGGTTTCAGTGCCCCACACCTCCTCCCTATGGGTATCAGTGCCCCACACCTCCTCCCTATGGGTTTCAGTGCCCCACACTTCCTCCCTATGGGTTTCAGTGCCCCACACCTCCTCCCTATGGGTATCAGTGCCCCACACCATCTCCCTATGGGTTTCAGTGCCCCACACCTCCTCCCTATGGGTATCAGCGCCCCACACCTCCTCCCTATGGGTTTCAGTGCCCCACACCTCCTCCCTATGGGTTTCAGTGCCCCACACCTCCTCCCTATGGGTTTCAGCGCCCCACACCTCCTCCCTATTGTGGGTTTCTCCCCCTCCCTGCTGCTGTAACAACAGTTTTACCACCTTCTCTGCGTCCTCCTGTGTTTCTTTTAGCCTCTTTTCGTTGGTTTCGATGGGGATCCTATGGGGAAGCAATGGGATATGAATGGGATCCAATGGGGATCCTATGGGGATACAATGGGGATATAATGGGGACACAGCAGGGATCCTATGGGCATAGAGTGGAGACCCAATGGGGATCCTATGGGGAAGCAATGGGATATGATTGGGACCCAATGGGGATCCTATGGGGAAGCAACGGGGATATGATGGGGACACAACAGGGATACAATGGGGACGCAACACGGATCCTATGGGAATAGAGTGGAGACCCAATGGGATCCTATGGGGAAGCAATGGGAATCCTATGGGGACACAACAGGGATCCTATGGGAATACAGTGGAGACCCAACAGGGATTCTACGGGGAAGTAACTGGGATATGATGGGGACACAACAGGGATCCTATGGGCATAGAGTGGAGACCCAGTGGGGATCCTATGGGAATACAATGGGATATGATTGGGACCCAATGGGGATCCTATGGGAAGCAATGGGGATACAATGGGGACACAACAGGGATCCTGTGGGGAAGCAACAGGGATATGATGGGGACACAACAGGGATATAATGGGGACACAACAGGGATCCTATGGGCATAGAGTGGAGACCCAGTGGGGATCCTATGGGAATACAATGGGATATGACTAGGACCCAATGGGGATCCTATGGGGAAGCAACAGGGATCCTATGGGAATACAGTGGAGACCCAACAGGGATCCTATGGGGAAGCAATGGGATATGATGGGGACACAACAGGGATCCTATGGGGACACAACAGGGATCCTATGGGAATAGAGTGGAGACCCAATGGGGATCCTATGGGAAGCAACGGGGATATGATGGGGACCCAATGGGGATCCTATGGGGATACAATGGGGACACAACAGGGATCCTATGGGAATAGAGTGGAGACCCAATGGGGATCCTATGGGGAAAGAACAGGGATATGATGGGGACACAACAGGGATCTTCAGTATGATGGGCATAGAGTGGAGACCCAGTGGGGTTCCTATGGGGAAGCAATGGGGACACAACATGGATCCTATGGGAATAGAGTGGAGACCAATGGGGATCCTATGGGGAAGCAATGGGGATCCTATGGGGACACAACAGGGATCCTATGGGGACCCAATGGGACACAACAGGGATCCTATGGGGAAGCAATGGGATATGATTGGGATCCAATGGGGATCCTATGGGGATACAATGGGGACACAACACGGATCCTATGGGAATAGAGTGGAGACCCAATGGGGATCCTATGGGGAAGCAATGGGGATCCTATGGGAATAGAGTGAAGGCCCAATAGGGATCCTATGGGGAATCAATGGATATGATTGGGACCCAATGGGGATCCTATGGGGACACAATGGGGACACAACAGGGATCCTATGGGAATAGAGTGGAGACCCAACGGGGATCCTATGGGGAAGCAATGGGGATATGATGGAGACACAACAGGGATCCTATGGGAATAGAGTGGAGACCCAATGGGGATCCTATGGGGAAGCAATTGGGATATGATGGAGACCCAATGGGGATCCTATGGGGATACAATGGGGACACAACATGGATCCTATGGGAATAGAGTGGAGACCCAATGGGGACCCTATGGGGAAGAACAGGGACATGATGGGGACACAACAGGGATCCTATGGAGCTACAATGGGGATCCTATGGGCATAGAGTGGAGACCCAACAGGGATCCTATGGGGAAGCAATGGGGATATGATGGGGACACAACAGGGATCCTATGGGAATACAGTGGAGACCCAATGGGGATCCTATGGGGATACAATGGGGACACAACAGGGATCCTATGCGCATAGAGTGGAGACCCAGTGGGGATCCTATGGGGAAGCAATGGGATATGATGGAGACCCAATGGGGATCCTATGGGGAAGCAATGGGGACACAACATGGATCCTATAGGAATAGAGTGGAGACCCAACAGGGATCCTATGGGGAAGCAATGGGGATCCTATGGGGACACAACAGGGATCCTATGGGGACCCAATGGGGACACAACAGGGATCCTATGGGGAAGCAATTGGGATATGATTGGGATCCAATAGGGATCCTATGGGGATACAATGGGGACACAACACGGATCCTATGGGAATAGAGTGGACAGCCAATGGGGATCCTATGGGGAAGCAATGGGGATATGATGGGGACACAACAGGGATCCTATGGGCATAGAGTGGAGACCCAATGGGGATCCTATGGGGAAGCAATGGGGATATGATGGGGACACAACAGGGATCCTATGGGAATACAGTAGAGACCCAATGGGGATCCTATAGGGAAGGAACAGGGATATAATGGGGACACAGCAGGGAACCTATGGGAATACAGTGGAGACCCAATGGGAATCCTATGGGGATACAATGGGGATATGATGGGGACACAACAGGAATCCTATGGGAATACAGTGGAGACCCAATGGGGATCCTATGGGGAAGCAACGGGGATATGATGGGGACCCAATGGGGATCCTATGGGGATACAATGGGGACACAACAGGGATCCTATGGGAATAGAGTGGAGACCCAATGGGGATCCTATGGGGAAGCAACGGGATATGATTGGGACCCAATGGGGATCCTATGGGGAAGGAACAGGGATATGATGCAGACCCAACAGGGATCCTATGGGCATAGAGTGGAGACCCAATGGGGTTCCTATGGGGAAGCAATGGGGACACAACAGGGATCCTATGGGGATACAATGGGGACACAACAGGGATCCTATGGGAATAGAGTGGAGACCCAACAGGGATCCTATGGGGAAGGAACAGGGATATGATGGGGACACAACAGGGATCCTATGGAGCTACAATGGGGATCCTATGGGCATAGAGTGGAGACCCAATGGGGATCCTATGGGGAAGCAATGGGATATGATTGGGACCCAATGGGGATCCTATGGGGATACAATGGGGACACAACAGGGATCCGATGGGAATAGAGTGGAGACCCAATGGGGATCCTATGGGGAAGCAATGGGGATATGATGGGGACACAACAGGGATCCTATGGGGAAGCAATGGGATATGATTGGGACCCAATGGGGATCCTATGGGGATACAATGGGGATATAATGGGGACACAACAGGGATCCTATGGGAATACAGTGGAGACCCAATGGGGATCCTATGGGGAAGGAACAGGGGCATGATGGGGACACAACAGGGATCCTATGGAGCTACAATGGGGATCCTATGGGCATAGAGTGGAGACCCAACAGGGATCCTATGGGGAAGCAATGGGGATATGATGGGGACACAACAGGGATCCTATGGGAATACAGTGGAGACCCAATGGGGATCCTATGGGGATACAATGGGATATGATTGGGACCCAATGGGGATCCTATGGGGACACAATGGGACACAACAGGGATCCTATGGGAATAGAGTGGAGACCCAATGGGGATCCTATGGGGAAGGAACAGGGATATGATGGAGACACAACAGGGATCCTATGGGCATAGAGTGGAGACCCAGTGGGGCTCCTATGGGGAAGCAATGGGGACACAGCAGGGATCCTATGGGAATAGAGTGGAGACCCAACAGGGATCCTATGGGGAAGCAATGGGGATCCTATGGGGACACAACATGGATCCTATGGGAATAGAGTGGAGACCCAACAGGGATCCTATGGGGAAGCAATGGGATATGATTGGGATCCAATGGGGATCCTATGGGGATACAATGGGGACGCAACACGGATCCTATGAGAATAGAGTGGAGACCCAATGGGGATCCTATGGGGAAGCAATGGGATATGATTGGGACCCAATGAGAATCATATGGGGAAGCAACGGGGATATGATGGGGACACAACAGGGATCCTATGGGAATACAGTAGAGACCCAACGGGGATCCTATGGGGAAGCAATGGGATATGATTGGGATCCAATGGGGATCCTATGGGGATACAATGGGGACACAACACGGATCCTATGGGAATAGAGTGGAGAGCCAATGGGAATCCTATGGGGAAGCAATGGGGACACAACAGGGATCCGATGGAGCTACAATGGGGATCCTATAGGCATAGAGTGGAGACCCAACAGGGATCCTATGGGGAAGCAATGGGGATATGATGCGGACACAACTGGGATCCTATGGGAATAGAGTGGAGACCCAATGGGGATCCTATGGGGATACAATGGGATATGATGGGGACCCAATGGGGATCCTATGGGGAAGCAATGGGGACACAACACGGATCCTATGGGAATAGAGTGGAGACCCAACAGGGATCCTATGGGGAAGCAATGGGGATATGATGCGGACACAACTGGGATCCTATGGGAATAGAGTGGAGACCCAATGGGGATCCTATGGGGATACAATGGGATATGATGGGGACCCAATGGGGATCCTATGGGGAAGCAATGGGAATACAATAGGGACACAACAGGGATCCTATGAGGACGCAACAGGGATCCTATGGGAATACAGTGAAGGCCCAAAGGGGATCCTATGGGGAAGCAGTGGGATATGATTGGGACCCAATGGGGATCCTATGGGGACACAACAGGGATCCTATGGGAATAGAGTGGAGACCCAACGGGGATCCTATGGGGAAGCAACAGGATATGATGGGGACCCAATGGGGATCCTATGGGGATACAATGGGATATGACTGGGACCCAATGGGGTTCCTATGGGGAAGCAACGGGGATATGATGGGGACACAACAGGGATATAATGGGGACACAACAGGGATCCTATGGGAATAGAGTGTAGAATAAATGAAGGTAAAGCAGAGATGGCAGGGAATGCATTTATTCTGCACTTGGGGCTGCTGCTGCCGGGTCATTTTGAGGTTAGAATGGGGGAAAAAGCAGAAGATTCGGACTAAAAACTTGTATTTTGCCACAACTCACAGTGTGGTTTCTTAGGGGGTCAAAGATGTAGGTTTTAGGGGAAATAAGGATGCATTGCATGATGTGCTGGGATATATATAAGGATGCATTAAGGATGCATTGCATGGCGTTGTGCTGTGGATATAAGGATGCATTAAGGATGCATTGCATGGCATTGTGCTGGGATATAAGGATGCATTAAGGATGCATTGCATGACATTGTGCTGTGGATATAATGATGCATTGCTGGGATATAAGGATGCATTGCATGGCATTGTGCTGGGATATAAGGATGCATTGCTGCGATATAAGGATGCATTAAGGATGCATTGCATGGCGTTGTGCTGTGGATATAAGGATGCATTGCATGTTGTGCTGGGATATAAGGATGAATTGCATGATGTGCTGGGATATAAGGATGCATTGCATGACGTGCTGGGATATAAGGATGCATTGCATGACGTGCTGGGATATAAGGATGCATTGCATGACGTGCTGGGATATAAGGATGCATTGCATGATGTGCTGGGATATAAGGATGCATTGCATGTTGTGCTGGGATATAAGGATGCATTGCTGGGATATAAGGATGCATTAAGGATGCATTGCATGGCGTTGTGCTGGGATATAAGGATGCATTGCTGGGGATATAAGGATGCATTGCATGATGAATTGCATGGCGTTGTGCTGTGGATATAAGGATGCATTAAGGATGCATTGCATGATGTTGTGCTGGGATATAAGGATGCATTGCATGATGTTGTGCTGTGGATATAAGGATGCATTGCATGATGTTGTGCTGTGGATATAATGATGCATTGCTGGGATATCAGGATGCATTAAGGATGCCTTGCATGGCGTTGTGCTGTGGATATCAGGATGCATTGCTGGGATATAAGGATGCATTGCATGGCGTTGTGCTGGGATATAAGGATGCATTGCTGGGATATAAGGATGCATTGCATGGCGTTGTGCTGGGATATAAGGATGCATTAAGGATGCATTGCATGGCATTGTGCTGGGATATAAGGATGCATTGCTGGGATATCAGGATGCATTGCATGGCGTTGTGCTGTGGATATAAGGATGCATTGCTGGGATATAAGGATGCATTGCATGGCGTTGTGCTGTGGATATAAGGATGCATTGCATGGCATTGTGCTGGGATATAAGGATGCATTGCTGGGATATAAGGATGCATTGCATGATGTGCTGGGATATCAGGATGCATTGCACGCCGTCGTGCTGCATCCCCATCAGCTCAGCACGGCGTAGAAGCAGGAAGGGCCCAGCACCTTTCGATGTCAGCCCGGATCTGGACCATCTGCTGGCTGCGGGTCACCCCCGTCACTTGGACCCAATGTGTTTGTCCATCACCAAAGTCCCTGCTGAGGGTTGCAGTGAATGGGATCCGTGCGTCCAGCCGCCGTCCCGTCATGGCTACGGTGCAGGCGGTGCGGGGCCGCATCTCCAACTCAACCCTACGGCTGTGTTCAATGTATTCCCCAGCGCTGGCTTTTCCCACCCAGGTGACGTTGGTGACGTTGGTGACCTCCCATTTGATCCCATTGAAAGCCAACAGGCCGGCTTCCAACAGCCCATAGACGTCCCTAAAGATCTCCTGCTCCAGCTCCCAGTCTTGCTCCACCTCAACGGCTTCTTCCAAGCTGACGTTGACCCTCATCCCACGACAGCCTTCGTTCTTCACCTCCATCTTCTTAATGGTGACCTCCTCATTGGGTTCTGAGCTACTATCCTATAGGATCATGGGGTCAGAGCATCACGTTATCAATGGGATCCTATAGGATCAATGTGGTCAGAGCATCACGTTATCAATGGGATCCTATAGGATCAATGGGGTCAGAGCATCACGTTATCAATGGGATCCTATAGGATCAATGTGGTCAGAGCATCACGTTATCAATGGGATCCTATAGGATCATGGGGTCAGAGCATCACGTTATCAATGGGATCCTATAGGATCAATGTGGTCAGAGCATCACGTTATCAATGGGATCCTATAGGATCAATGGGGTCAGAGCATCACGTTATCAATGGGATCCTATAGGATCATGGGGTCAGAGCATCACGTTATCAATGGGATCCTATAGGATCATGGGGTCAGAGCATCACGTTATCAATGGGATCCTATAGGATCATGGGGTCAGAGCATCACGTTATCAATGGGATCCTATAGGATCAATGTGGTCAGAGCATCACGTTATCAATGGGATCCTATAGGATCAATGTGGTCAGAGCATCACGTTATCAATGGGATCCTATAGGATCAATGTGGTCAGAGCATCACGTTATCAATGGGATCCTATAGGATCAATGTGGTCAGAGCATCACGTTATCAATGGGATCCTATAGGATCATGGGGTCAGAGCATCACGTTATCAATGGGATCCTATAGGATCAATGTGGTCAGAGCATCACGTTATCAATGGGATCATATAGGATCATGGGGTCAGAGCATCACGTTATCAATGGGATCCTATAGGATCATGGGGTCAGAGCATCACGTTATCAATGGGATCCTATAGGATCATGGGGTCAGAGCATCACGTTATCAATGGGATCCTATAGGATCAATGTGGTCAGAGCATCACGTTGTCAATGGGATCCTATAGGATCATGGGGTCAGAGCATCACGTTATCAATGGGATCCTATAGGATCAATGTGGTCAGAGCATCACGTTATCAATGGGATCCTATAGGATCAATGTGGTCAGAGCATCATGTTATCAATGGGATCCTATAGGATCATGGGGTCAGAGCATCACGTTATCAATGGGATCCTATAGGATCATGGGGTCAGAGCATCACGTTATCAATGGGATCCTATAGGATCATGGGGTCAGAGCATCACGTTATCAATGGGATCCTATAGGATCATGGGGTCAGAGCATCATGTTATCAATGGGATCCTATAGGATCATGGGGTCAGAGCATCACATTATCAGTGGGATCCTATAGGATCATGGGGTCAGAGCATCACGTTATCAGTGGGATCCTATAGGATCATGGGGTCAGAGCATCACGTTATCAATGGGATCCTATAGGATCAATGGGGTCAGAGCATCACGTTATCAGTGGGATCCTATAGGATCATGGGGTCAGAGCATCACGTTATCAATGGGATCCTATAGGATCATGGGGTCAGAGCATCACGTTATCAATGGGATCCTATAGGATCATGGGGTCAGAGCATCACGTTATCAATGGGATCCTATAGGATCATGGGGTCAGAGCATCACGTTATCAATGGGATCCTATAGGATCAATGTGGTCAGAGCATCACGTTATCAATGGGATCCTATAGGATCAATGTGGTCAGAGCATCACGTTATCAATGGGATCCTATAGGATCAATGTGGTCAGAGCATCACGTTATCAATGGGATCCTATAGGATCAATGTGGTCAGAGCATCACGTTATCAATGGGATCCTATAGGATCATGGGGTCAGAGCATCATGTTATCAATGGGATCCTATAGGATCATGGGGTCAGAGCATCACATTATCAGTGGGATCCTATAGGATCATGGGGTCAGAGCATCACGTTATCAATGGGATCCTATAGGATCAATGGGGTCAGAGCATCACGTTATCAGTGGGATCCTATAGGATCATGGGGTCAGAGCATCACGTTATCAATGGGATCCTATAGGATCATGGGGTCAGAGCATCACGTTATCAATGGGATCCTATAGGATCATGGGGTCAGAGCATCACGTTATCAATGGGATCCTATAGGATCATGGGGTCAGAGCATCACGTTATCAATGGGATCCTATAGGATCATGGGGTCAGAGCATCACGTTATCAATGGGATCCTATAGGATCAATGGGGTCAGAGCATCACGTTATCAATGGGATCCTATAGGATCATGGGGTCAGAGCATCACGTTATCAATGGGATCCTATAGGATCATGGGGTCAGAGCATCACGTTATCAATGGGATCCTATAGGATCATGGGGTCAGAGCATCACATTATCAATGGGATCCTATAGGATCATGGGGTCAGAGCATCACGTTATCAATGGGATCCTATAGGATCAATGGGGTCAGAGCATCACGTTATCAATGGGATCCTATAGGATCATGGGGTCAGAGCATCACGTTATCAATGGGATCCTATAGGATCATGGGGTCAGAGCATCACGTTATCAATGGGATCCTATAGGATCATGGGGTCAGAGCATCACGTTATCAATGGGATCCTATAGGATCATGGGGTCAGAGCATCACGTTATCAATGGGATCCTATAGGATCAATGTGGTCAGAGCATCACGTTATCAATGGGATCCTATAGGATCATGGGGTCAGAGCATCACGTTATCAATGGGATCCTATAGGATCATGGGGTCAGAGCATCACGTTATCAATGGGATCCTATAGGATCATGGGGTCAGAGCATCACGTTATCAATGGGACGATCCTAAAGGATCATGGGGTCAGAGCATCACGTTATCAATGGGATCCTATAGGATCATGGGGTCAGAGCATCACGTTATCAATGGGATCCTATAGGATCAATGTGGTCAGAGCATCACGTTATCAATGGGATCCTATAGGATCAATGTGGTCAGAGCATCACGTTATCAATGGGATCCTATAGGATCATGGGGTCAGAGCATCACGTTATCAATGGGATCCTATAGGATCATGGGGTCAGAGCATCACGTTATCAATGGGATCCTATAGGATCATGGGGTCAGAGCATCACGTTATCAATGGGATCCTATAGGATCATGGGGTCAGAGCATCACGTTATCAATGGGATCCTATAGGATCAATGTGGTCAGAGCATCACGTTATCAATGGGATCCTATAGGATCATGGGGTCAGAGCATCACGTTATCAATGGGATCCTATAGGATCAATGTGGTCAGAGCATCACGTTATCAATGGGATCCTATAGGATCATGGGGTCAGAGCATCACGTTATCAATGGGATCCTATAGGATCATGGGGTCAGAGCATCACGTTATCAATGGGATCCTATAGGATCAATGTGGTCAGAGCATCACGTTATCAATGGGATCCTATAGGATCAATGTGGTCAGAGCATCACGTTATCAATGGGATCCTATAGGATCAATGGGGTCAGAGCATCACGTTATCAATGGGATCCTATAGGATCATGGGGTCAGAGCATCACGTTATCAATGGGATCCTATAGGATCATGGGGTCAGAGCATCACGTTATCAATGGGATCCTATAGGATCATGGGGTCAGAGCATCACGTTATCAATGGGATCCTATAGGATCATGGGGTCAGAGCATCACGTTATCAATGGGATCCTATAGGATCAATGTGGTCAGAGCATCACGTTATCAATGGGATCCTATAGGATCATGGGGTCAGAGCATCACGTTATCAATGGGATCCTATAGGATCATGGGGTCAGAGCATCACGTTATCAATGGGATCCTATAGGATCATGGGGTCAGAGCATCACGTTATCAATGGGATCCTATAGGATCATGGGGTCAGAGCATCACGTTATCAATGGGATCCTATAGGATCAATGTGGTCAGAGCATCACGTTATCAATGGGATCCTATAGGATCATGGGGTCAGAGCATCACGTTATCAATGGGATCCTATAGGATCATGGGGTCAGAGCATCACGTTATCAATGGGATCCTATAGGATCAATGTGGTCAGAGCATCACGTTATCAATGGGATCCTATAGGATCAATGTGGTCAGAGCATCACGTTATCAATGGGATCCTATAGGATCAATGTGGTCAGAGCATCACGTTATCAATGGGATCCTATAGGATCATGGGGTCAGAGCATCATGTTATCAATGGGATCCTATAGGATCATGGGGTCAGAGCATCACATTATCAGTGGGATCCTATAGGATCATGGGGTCAGAGCATCACGTTATCAGTGGGATCCTATAGGATCATGGGGTCAGAGCATCACGTTATCAATGGGATCCTATAGGATCAATGGGGTCAGAGCATCACGTTATCAGTGGGATCCTATAGGATCATGGGGTCAGAGCATCACGTTATCAATGGGATCCTATAGGATCATGGGGTCAGAGCATCACGTTATCAATGGGATCCTATAGGATCATGGGGTCAGAGCATCACGTTATCAATGGGATCCTATAGGATCATGGGGTCAGAGCATCACGTTATCAATGGGATCCTATAGGATCAATGGGGTCAGAGCATCACGTTATCAATGGGATCCTATAGGATCATGGGGTCAGAGCATCACGTTATCAATGGGATCCTATAGGATCATGGGGTCAGAGCATCACGTTATCAATGGGATCCTATAGGATCATGGGGTCAGAGCATCACGTTATCAATGGGATCCTATAGGATCATGGGGTCAGAGCATCACGTTATCAATGGGATCCTATAGGATCAATGTGGTCAGAGCATCACGTTATCAATGGGATCCTATAGGATCATGGGGTCAGAGCATCACGTTATCAATGGGATCCTATAGGATCATGGGGTCAGAGCATCACGTTATCAATGGGATCCTATAGGATCATGGGGTCAGAGCATCACGTTATCAATGGGATCCTATAGGATCATGGGGTCAGAGCATCACGTTATCAATGGGATCCTATAGGATCATGGGGTCAGAGCATCACGTTATCAATGGGATCCTATAGGATCAATGTGGTCAGAGCATCACGTTATCAATGGGATCCTATAGGATCATGGGGTCAGAGCATCACGTTATCAATGGGATCCTATAGGATCATGGGGTCAGAGCATCACGTTATCAATGGGATCCTATAGGATCATGGGGTCAGAGCATCACGTTATCAATGGGATCCTATAGGATCAATGTGGTCAGAGCATCACGTTATCAATGGGATCCTATAGGATCAATGTGGTCAGAGCATCACGTTATCAATGGGATCCTATAGGATCAATGGGGTCAGAGCATCACGTTATCAATGGGATCCTATAGGATCATGGGGTCAGAGCATCACGTTATCAATGGGATCCTATAGGATCATGGGGTCAGAGCATCACGTTATCAATGGGATCCTATAGGATCATGGGGTCAGAGCATCACGTTATCAATGGGATCCTATAGGATCAATGTGGTCAGAGCATCACGTTATCAATGGGATCCTATAGGATCATGGGGTCAGAGCATCACGTTATCAATGGGATCCTATAGGATCATGGGGTCAGAGCATCACGTTATCAATGGGATCCTATAGGATCATGGGGTCAGAGCATCACGTTATCAATGGGATCCTATAGGATCATGGGGTCAGAGCATCACGTTATCAATGGGATCCTATAGGATCAATGTGGTCAGAGCATCACGTTATCAATGGGATCCTATAGGATCATGGGGTCAGAGCATCACGTTATCAATGGGATCCTATAGGATCATGGGGTCAGAGCATCACGTTATCAATGGGATCCTATAGGATCAATGTGGTCAGAGCATCACGTTATCAATGGGATCCTATAGGATCATGGGGTCAGAGCATCACGTTATCAATGGGATCCTATAGGATCAATGTGGTCAGAGCATCACGTTATCAATGGGATCCTATAGGATCAATGTGGTCAGAGCATCACGTTATCAATGGGATCCTATAGGATCATGGGGTCAGAGCATCATGTTATCAATGGGATCCTATAGGATCATGGGGTCAGAGCATCACATTATCAGTGGGATCCTATAGGATCATGGGGTCAGAGCATCACGTTATCAGTGGGATCCTATAGGATCATGGGGTCAGAGCATCACGTTATCAATGGGATCCTATAGGATCAATGGGGTCAGAGCATCACGTTATCAGTGGGATCCTATAGGATCATGGGGTCAGAGCATCACGTTATCAATGGGATCCTATAGGATCATGGGGTCAGAGCATCACGTTATCAATGGGATCCTATAGGATCATGGGGTCAGAGCATCACGTTATCAATGGGATCCTATAGGATCATGGGGTCAGAGCATCACGTTATCAATGGGATCCTATAGGATCATGGGGTCATAGCATCACGTTATCAATGGGATCCTATAGGATCAATGTGGTCAGAGCATCACGTTATCAATGGGATCCTATAGGATCATGGGGTCAGAGCATCACGTTATCAGTGGGATCCTATAGGATCATGGGGTCAGAGCATCACGTTATCAATGGGATCCTATAGGATCATGGGGTCAGAGCATCACGTTATCAATGGGATCCTATAGGATCATGGGGTCAGAGCATCACGTTATCAATGGGATCCTATAGGATCAATGTGGTCAGAGCATCACGTTATCAATGGGATCCTATAGGATCATGGGGTCAGAGCATCACGTTATCAATGGGATCCTATAGGATCAATGGGGTCAGAGCATCGCGTTATCAACTTACTGAGCTCAGGTTGTAGGTAACACTAGAGATGGTGACGTTGGCCGGGCCCGTCTTCACCGTCAAGGCTTGGTACCACTTAAACCAAATCTCCTTCCCATCCAGCACCACGAACAGAGCCCGCTGCTCCTTGGAGATCTTCCCTACCCCGTAGCGGTTCCTCCCTACGTAGACGTCCATGGACTCGCAGCTCTCCACCGCGTTGTCGGGGACGTCGCCGAAGGAATCGTCCACCCACCTCAAAGCTTCCAACCGCCCTTTGTTGACCAATAGGTTGAACTGAAAGGATTTCACACCCGACCCCGCGTAGGGAAAGGAGCAATAAGGGCCCAGATGGGGAACGTAGGAACCCACGCTGCAATGGCCAGAGGTCGGAAGGCAAATGTATTCGGTTGTGTTGATGTAGGCGTTCCAGTTGGACACGGCGTCGGGTGGGACGTGGCCACTAAAGGGCTCCCAGGACAACCAGGAGGGCAACGCCGAGCCCTGGGCCCTTCGAACTGCAGCCCAGATGGGGGCTGTAGGGAGAGAAGGAGCTTCATTGGGATCTATGGGGATGGAGATGGATTCAGCCCTTTGGAGCCACTCTAATGGGGGCTGAAAGGTTGTCCCATCATGTTATCAATGGGACTAAAGATAATGGGGTCAGAGCATCACGTTATCAATGGGATCCTATAGGATCAATGGGGTCAGAGCATCACGTTATCAATGGGACTGTCCTAAATATAATGGGGTCAGAGCATCATGTTATCAATGGGACTATCCTATAGGATCAATGGGGTCAGAGCATCACGTTATCAATGGGATCCTATAGGATCAATGTGGTCAGAGCATCACGTTATCAATGGGATCCTATAGGATCATGGGGTCAGAGCATCACGTTATCAATGGGATCCTATAGGATCATGGGGTCAGAGCATCACGTTATCAATGGGATCCTATAGGATCAATGTGGTCAGAGCATCACGTTATCAATGGGATCCTATAGGATCAATGGGGTCAGAGCATCACGTTATCAATGGGATCCTATAGGATCAATGGGGTCAGAGCATCACGTTATCAATGGGATCCTATAGGATCAATGGGGTCAGAGCATCACGTTATCAATGGGACTGTCCTAAATATAATGGGGTCAGAGCATCATGTTATCAATGGGACTATCCTATAGGATCATGGGGTCAGAGCATCACGTTATCAATGGGATCCTATAGGATCAATGTGGTCAGAGCATCACGTTATCAATGGGATCCTATAGGATCATGGGGTCAGAGCATCACGTTATCAATGGGATCCTATAGGATCAATGTGGTCAGAGCATCACGTTATCAATGGGATCCTATAGGATCAATGGGGTCAGAGCATCACATTATCAATGGGATCCTATAGGATCAATGGGGTCAGAGCATCACGTTATCAATGGGACTGTCCTAAATATAATGGGGTCAGAGCATCATGTTATCAATGGGACTATCCTATAGGATCAATGGGGTCAGAGCATCACGTTATCAATGGGATCCTATAGGATCAATGTGGTCAGAGCATCACGTTATCAATGGGATCCTATAGGATCATGGGGTCAGAGCATCACGTTATCAATGGGATCCTATAGGATCATGGGGTCAGAGCATCATGTTATCAATGGGATCCTATAGGATCATGGGGTCAGAGCATCACGTTATCAATGGGATCCTATAGGATCATGGGGTCAGAGCATCACGTTATCAGTGGGACGATCCTATAGGATCATGGGGTCAGAGCATCACGTTATCAATGGGATCCTATAGGATCAATGGGGTCAGAGCATCACGTTATCAATGGGATCCTATAGGATCATGGGGTCAGAGCATCACGTTATCAGTGGGATCCTATAGGATCATGGGGTCGGAGCATCACGTTATCAGTGGGATCCTATAGGATCAATGTGGTCAGAGCATCACGTTATCAATGGGATCCTATAGGATCATGGGGTCAGAGCATCACGTTATCAATGGGATCCTATAGGATCATGGGGTCAGAGCATCACGTTATCAATGGGATCCTATAGGATCATGGGGTCAGAGCATCACGTTATCAATGGGAATATCCTAAAGATAATGGGGTCAGAGCATCACGTAATCAATTGGACGATCCTATAGGATCATGGGGTCAGAGCATCACGTTATCAATGGGATCCTATAGGATCATGGGGTCAGAGCATCACGTTATCAATGGGATCCTATAGGATCATGGGGTCAGAGCATCACGTTATCAATGGGATCCTATAGGATCATGGGGTCAGAGCATCACGTTATCAATGGGATCCTATAGGATCATGGGGTCAGAGCATCACGTTATCAATGGGATCCTATAGGATCATGGGGTCAGAGCATCACGTTATCAATGGGATCCTATAGGATCATGGGGTCAGAGCATCACGTTATCAATGGGATCCTATAGGATCATGGGGTCAGAGCATCACGTTATCAGTGGGACGATCCTATAGGATCATGGGGTCAGAGCATCACGTTATCAATGGGATCCTATAGGATCATGGGGTCAGAGCATCACGTTATCAGTGGGATCCTATAGGATCATGGGGTCGGAGCATCACGTTATCAATGGGATCCTATAGGATCAGTGTGGTCAGAGCATCACGTTATCAATGGGATCCTATAGGATCATGGGGTCAGAGCATCACATTATCAATGGGACGTTCCTATAGGATCATGGGGTCAGAGCATCACGTTATCAATGGGATCCTATAGGATCATGGGGTCAGAGCATCACGTTATCAATGGGATCCTATAGGATCATGGGGTCAGAGCATCACGTTATCAATGGGATCCTATAGGATCATGGGGTCAGAGCATCACGTTATCAATGGGATCCTATAGGATCATGGGGTCAGAGCATCACGTTATCAATGGGATCCTATAGGATCATGGGGTCAGAGCATCACGTTATCAATGGGATCCTATAGGATCATGGGGTCAGAGCATCACGTTATCAATGGGATCCTATAGGATCATGGGGTCAGAGCATCACGTTATCAATGGGATCCTATAGGATCATGGGGTCAGAGCATCACGTTATCAATGGGATCCTATAGGATCATGGGGTCAGAGCATCACGTTATCAATGGGATCCTATAGTATCATGGGGTCAGAGCATCACGTTATCAATGGGACTATCTTATAGGATCATGGGGTCAGAGCATCACGTTATCAATGGGATCCTATAGGATCATAGGGTCAGAGCATCACGTTATCAATGGGATCCTATAGGATCATGGGGTCAGAGCATCACGTTATCAGTGGGATCCTATAGGATCATGGGGTCAGAGCATCACGTTATCAATGGGATCCTATAGGATCAATGTGGTCAGAGCATCACGTTATCAATGGGATCCTATAGGATCATGGGGTCAGAGCATCACGTTATCAATGGGATCCTATAGGATCATGGGGTCAGAGCATCACGTTATCAATGGGATCCTATAGGATCATGGGGTCAGAGCATCACGTTATCAATGGGATCCTATAGGATCATGGGGTCAGAGCATCACGTTATCAATGGGATCCTATAGGATCAATGTGGTCAGAGCATCACGTTATCAATGGGATCCTATAGGATCAATGTGGTCAGAGCATCACGTTATCAATGGGATCCTATAGGATCATGGGGTCAGAGCATCACGTTATCAATGGGACTATCCTATAGGATCATGGGGTCAGAGCATCACGTTATCAGTGGGATCCTATAGGATCATGGGGTCAGAGCATCACGTTATCAATGGGATCCTATAGGATCATGGGGTCAGAGCATCACGTTATCAATGGGATCCTATAGGATCATGGGGTCAGAGCATCACGTTATCAATGGGATCCTATAGGATCAATGGGGTCAGAGCATCACGTTATCAATGGGATCCTATAGGATCATGGGGTCAGAGCATCATGTTATCAATGGGATCCTATAGGATCATGGGGTCAGAGCATCACATTATCAATGGGATCCTATAGGATCATGGGGTCAGAGCATCACGTTATCAATGGGACGTTCCTATAGGATCATGGGGTCAGAGCATCACGTTATCAATGGGATCCTATAGGATCATGGGGTCAGAGCATCACGTTATCAATGGGATCCTATAGGATCATGGGGTCAGAGCATCACGTTATCAATGGGATCCTATAGGATCATGGGGTCAGAGCATCACATTATCAATGGGATCCTATAGGATCATGGGGTCAGAGCATCACGTTATCAATGGGATCCTATAGGATCATGGGGTCAGAGCATCACGTTATCAATGGGATCCTATAGGATCAATGGGGTCAGAGCATCACGTTATCAATGGGACGATCCTATAGGATCATGGGGTCAGAGCATCACGTTATCAATGGGATCCTATAGGATCATGGGGTCAGAGCATCACGTTATCAATGGGATCCTATAGGATCATGGGGTCAGAGCATCACGTTATCAATGGGATCCTATAGGATCATGGGGTCAGAGCATCACGTTATCAATGGGATCCTATAGGATCATGGGGTCAGAGCATCACGTTATCAATGGGATCCTATAGGATCATGGGGTCAGAGCATCACGTTATCAATGGGACGATCCTATAGGATCAATGGGGTCGGAGCATCACGTTATCAATGGGATCCTATAGGATCATGGGGTCAGAGCATCACGTTATCAATGGGATCCTATAGGATCAATGGGGTCAGAGCAACACGTTATCAGTGGGATCCTATAGGATCATGGGGTCAGAGCATCACGTTATCAATGGGATCCTATAGGATCAATGGGGTCAGAGCATCACGTTATCAGTGGGATCCTATAGGATCATGGGGTCAGAGCATCACGTTATCAATGGGATCCTATAGGATCATGGGGTCAGAGCATCACGTTATCAATGGGACGATCCTATAGGATCAATGGGGTCGGAGCATCACGTTATCAATGGGATCCTATAGGATCATGGGGTCAGAGCATCACGTTATCAATGGGATCCTATAGGATCAATGGGGTCAGAGCAACACGTTATCAATGGGATCCTATAGGATCATGGGGTCAGAGCATCATGTTATCAATGGGATCCTATAGGATCATGGGGTCAGAGCATCACGTTATCAATGGGATCCTATAGGATCATGGGGTCAGAGCATCACGTTATCAATGGGATCCTATAGGATCAATGGGGTCAGAGCATCACGTTATCAATGGGATCCTATAGGATCATGGGGTCAGAGCATCACGTTATCAGTGGGATCCTATAGGATCATGGGGTCAGAGCATCACGTTATCAATGGGATCCTATAGGATCATGGGGTCAGAGCATCACGTTATCAATGGGATCCTATAGGATCATGGGGTCAGAGCATCACGTTATCAATGGGATCCTATAGGATCAATGGGGTCAGAGCATCACGTTATCAATGGGATCCTATAGGATCATGGGGTCAGAGCATCACGTTATCAATGGGATCCTATAGGATCATGGGGTCAGAGCATCACGTTATCAATGGGATCCTATAGGATCATGGGGTCAGAGCATCACGTTATCAATGGGATCCTATAGGATCAATGTGGTCAGAGCATCACGTTATCAATGGGATCCTATAGGATCATGGGGTCAGAGCATCACGTTATCAATGGGATCCTATAGGATCAATGGGGTCAGAGCATCACGTTATCAATGGGATCCTATAGGATCAATGTGGTCAGAGCATCACATTATCAGTGGGATCCTATAGGATCATGGGGTCAGAGCATCACGTTATCAATGGGATCCTATAGGATCAATAGGGTCAGAGCATCGCGTTATCAATGGGATCCTATAGGATCAATGTGGTCAGAGCATCACGTTATCAATGGGATCCTATAGGATCATGGGGTCAGAGCATCGCGTTATCAATGGGATCCTATAGGATCATGGGGTCAGAGCATCACGTTATCAATGGGATCCTATAGGATCATGGGGTCAGAGCATCACGTTATCAATGGGATCCTATAGGATCATGGGGTCAGAGCATCACGTTATCAATGGGATCCTATAGGATCAATGGGGTCAGAGCATCACGTTATCAATGGGATCCTATAGGATCAATGTGGTCAGAGCATCACGTTATCAATGGGATCCTATAGGATCAATGGGGTCAGAGCATCACGTTATCAATGGGATCCTATAGGATCATGGGGTCAGAGCATCACGTTATCAATGGGATCCTATAGGATCATGGGGTCAGAGCATCACGTTATCAATGGGATCCTATAGGATCAATGTGGTCAGAGCATCACGTTATCAATGGGATCCTATAGGATCAATGTGGTCAGAGCATCACGTTATCAGTGGGATCCTATAGGATCAATAGGGTCAGAGCATCGCGTTATCAATGGGATCCTATAGGATCAATGGTGTCAGAGCATCACGTTATCAATGGGATCCTATAGGATCATGGGGTCAGAGCATCACGTTATCAATGGGATCCTATAGGATCATGGGGTCAGAGCATCATGTTATCAATGGGACTGTCCTAAATATAATGGGGTCAGAGCATCACGTTATCAATGGGATCCTATAGGATCATGGGGTCAGAGCATCGCGTTATCAATGGGATCCTATAGGATCATGGGGTCAGAGCATCACGTTATCAATGGGATCCTATAGGATCATGGGGTCAGAGCATCACGTTATCAATGGGATCCTATAGGATCTTGGGGTCAGAGCATCACGTTATCAATGGGATCATATAGGATCATGGGGTCAGAGCATCACGTTATCAATGGGATCCTATAGGATCAATGGGGTCAGAGCATCACGTTATCAATGGGATCCTATAGGATCAATAGGGTCAGAGCATCACGTTATCAATGGGATCCTATAGGATCATGGGGTCAGAGCATCACGTTATCAATGGGAACCTATAGGATCAATAGGGTCAGAGCATCACGTTATCAATGGGATCCTATAGGATCATGGGGTCAGAGCATCACGTTATCAATGGGATCCTATAGGATCAATAGGGTCAGAGCATCACGTTATCAATGGGATCCTATAGGATCATGGGGTCAGAGCATCACGTTATCAATGGGATCCTATAGGATCATGGGGTCAGAGCATCACGTTATCAATGGGATCCTATAGGATCAATGTGGTCAGAGCATCACGTTATCAATGGGATCCTATAGGATCAATGTGGTCAGAGCATCACGTTATCAGTGGGATCCTATAGGATCAATAGGGTCAGAGCATCGCGTTATCAATGGGATCCTATAGGATCAATGGTGTCAGAGCATCACGTTATCAATGGGATCCTATAGGATCATGGGGTCAGAGCATCATGTTATCAATGGGACTGTCCTAAATATAATGGGGTCAGAGCATCACGTTATCAATGGGATCCTATAGGATCATGGGGTCAGAGCATCACGTTATCAATGGGATCCTATAGGATCAATGTGGTCAGAGCATCACGTTATCAATGGGATCCTATAGGATCAATGTGGTCAGAGCATCACGTTATCAGTGGGATCCTATAGGATCAATAGGGTCAGAGCATCGCGTTATCAATGGGATCCTATAGGATCAATGGTGTCAGAGCATCACGTTATCAATGGGATCCTATAGGATCTTGGGGTCAGAGCATCACGTTATCAATGGGATCATATAGGATCATGGGGTCAGAGCATCACGTTATCAATGGGATCCTATAGGATCATGGGGTCAGAGCATCACGTTATCAATGGGATCCTATAGGATCAATAGGGTCAGAGCATCACGTTATCAATGGGATCCTATAGGATCATGGGGTCAGAGCATCACGTTATCAATGGGATCCTATAGGATCATGGGGTCAGAGCATCACGTTATCAATGGGATCCTATAGGATCATGGGGTCAATATCGGGACTCTCGACCCTCATCGTTTTGGGGTAAGAAATGGAGATATTAGGGATGAAAACTCACCATGCAGAAGCTTCCTTCCCATTGGCCGACCAGGAGCTCCATCGACCCCATTGGGGGTGAGGAAGAGGAGGGCAGCAGCGAGGAAGAGCTGGAGGGAAGATTATGACCCTAATCCCAATGTCCCAATGGGGACGGCACCGTGTCTCATCCCAAAAGGACCCCAAATGTGCCCCAAAACGACCCCAAATGGGCCCCAAAATGACCCCAAATGACCCCAAATGTGCCCCAAACCCCAAAACGACCCCAAATGACTCCCAAAATGACCCCAAATGTGCCCCAAAACCCCCAAATCGACCCCAAATGTGCCACAAAAGGACCCCAAAGCAACCCCAAATCTGCCCCACAATGACCCCAAATGACCCCAAATGTGCCCCAAAACCCTGAAACGACCCCAAATGTGCCCCAAAATGACCCCAAATAACTCTCAAAGTGACCCCAAATGTGCCCCAAAACCCCAAAATGACCCTAAATGTGCCCCAAAACGACCCCAAATGTGCCCCAAAATGACCCCAAATGTGCCTCAAATCGACCCTAAATGTGCCCCAAAACCCCCAAACGAACCCAAATGACCCCAAATGTGCCCCAAAATGCCCCCAACTGGGCCCCAAAATGACCCCAAATGTGCCTCAAAACCCCAAAACGACCCCAAATGTGCCCCAAAATGACCCTAAATGACCCCAAATGTGCCCCGAAATGACCCCAAATGTGCCCCAAAACGATCCCAAATGACTCCCAAAATGACCCAAATGGGCCCCAAAATGACCCCAAATGGGCCCCAAAATGACCCCAAATGTGCCCCCAAATTGACCCCAAATGTGCCCCGAAATGACCCCGAATGTGCCCCAAAATGACCCCAAATGTGCCCCAAAACCCCAAATGAGCCCCAAAACGGTCCCAAATGTGCCCCAAATGAGCCCCCAAACCCCAAAAGGACCCAAATGTGCCCCAAAATGAACCCAAATGACACCAAATGTGCCCCAAACCCCAAAACGACCCCAAATGTGCTCCAAAATGACCCCAAATGTGCCCCAAATCGACCCTAAATGTGCCCCAAAAACCCCCAAACGAACCCAAATGACCCCAAATGTGCCCCAAAATGCCCCCAACTGGGCCTCAAAATGACCCCAAATGTTCCCCAAAATGACCCCAAATGTGCCACAAAACCCCAAAATGACCCCAAATGTGCCCCAAAATGACCCCAAATGACCCCAAATGTGCCCCAAAACCCTGAAACGACCCCAATGTGCCCCAAAACGACCCCAAAATGACACCAAATGGGACCCAAAAGGACCCCAAATGTGCCCCAAAATGACCCCTAATGTGCCCCAAAATGACCCCAAATGACCCCAAATGTGCCCCAAAACCCTGAAACGATCCCAAATGTGCCCACAAATGACCCCAAAACGACCCCAAATGTGCCCCAAAACCCCAATACGACCCCAAATGTGCCCCAAAACGACCCCAAAATGACCCCAAATGTGCCCCAAAACGACCCCAAATGGGCCCCAAAATGACCCCAAATGGGCCCCAAAATGACCCCAAATGACCCCAAATGTGCCCCAAACCCCAAAACGACCCCAAATGACTCCCATAATGACCCCAAATGGGCCCCCAAATGATCCCAAATGTGCCCCAAACCCCATAACAACCCCAAATGTGGCCCAAAATGACCCCAAATCAACCCTAAATGTGCCCCAAAATCCCAAAATGACCCAAAATGCGCCCCAAAATGACCCCAAATGACCCCAAAATGAACCCAAAAGGACCCCAAATGTGCCCCAAAATGACCCTAAATGTGCCCCAAAACCCCAAATGACCCCAAATGAGCCCCAAAACGATCCCAAATGTGCCCCAAAACGACCCCAAATGATCCCAAATGTGCCCCCAAACAACCCCAAATTACTCCAAATCAGCCCCCAAACGCCCAAAACGACCCCAAATGACACCAAATGTGCTCCAAAACGACCCCAAATGTGCCCCATAAAGAACCATACCTTGCTTGTCAGCATCCCGCCCGGCCAACTCCGCGCTGTGAGTTAAACAGACGCCATAATGGTATAGGATCCCATATAAGGTATAGGATCCCATATAAGATATAGGAACCCATATAAGGTATAGGATCCCACATAAGGTATAGGAACCCATATAAGGTATAGGATCCCATATAAGGTATCGGATCCCATATAAGGTATAGGATCCCATATAAGGTATAGGAACCCATATAAGGTATAGGAACCCATATAAGATATAGGAACCCATATAAGGTATAGGAACCCATATAAGGTATAGGAACCCATATAAGGTATAGGGTCCCATATAAGGTATAGGAACCCATATAAGATATAGGATCCCATATAAGGTATAGGAACCCATATAAGATATAGGATCCCATATAAGGTATAGGAACCCATATAAGGTATAGGAACCCATATAAGGTATAGGATCCCATATAAGGTATAGGAACCCATATAAGATACAGGAACCCATATAAGGTATAGGATCCCATATAAGATATAGGAGCCCATTTAAGGTATAGGATCCCATATAAGATATAGGAACCCATATAAGGTATAGGATCCCATATAATGTATAGGATCCCATATAAGATATAGGAACACAACAAGACGTCCATATAAAATACATAGATATATTTAATAACAAACCCATTTAGTTCCATATATACATTTAATAACAAAGAAACCCTTTGATTTCAACGACCCCATTGGAAACGCTCCCCCATCCCATTAGGGCCAACCCCAATTGGCTCCAACAACCCCAACAAGGCCCTATAAGAGCCATTTTGAGGCTAAAACCGACACTTTTGGGTCTGAAACCCTAAACTAAAACCCTAAACCCGACAGTTTTGGGTCTAAAACCAACTAGTTTGGGGTTCCTTGGACTTCTTCACCCTTCAGGCTCAGTGCCGACCCCATAAGGATCCCATTAATACCCCATAAGGATCCCATTACCCCATAAGGATCCCATTATTACCCCATAGGGATCCCATGACCCCATAAGGATCCCATTATTACCCCATAAGGATCCCATTACTACCCCATAAGGATCCCATGACCCCATAAGGATCCCATTATTTCCCCATAGGGATCCCATTACCCCATAAGGATCCCATTATTACCCCATAAGGATCCCATTACCCCATAAGGATCCCATTATTACCCCATAAGATCCCATTATTACCTCAAAAGGATCCCATTACCCCAATAGGATCCCATGACCCCAATAGGATCCCATGACCCCATAGGATCCCATAACCCCAATAGGATCCCATGACCCCATAAGGATCCCATTATTACCCTATAAGGATCCCATGACCCCAATAGATCCCATTATGACCCCAATAGGATCCCATTATTACCCCAATAGGATCCCATGACCCCATAAGGATCCCATTATTACCCAAAAAGAATCCCATGACCCCAAGAGGATCCCATTATTACCCCATAAGGATCCCATGACTCCATAAGGTTCCCAAGACCCCAATAGGATCCCATGACCACAATAGGTTCCCATTATGACCCCAATAGGATCCCATGACCCCATAAGGATCCCATTATTACCCCATTAAGATCCCATGACCCCATAGGGATCCCATTATGACCCCAATAGGATCCCATGACCCCAATAGATCCCATGACCCATAAGGATCCCATTACCCCAATAGGTTCCCATTATGACCCCAATAGGATCCCATGACCCCAAAGGTTCCCATTATGACCCCAATAGGATCCCATAAACCCCAATAGATCCCATGACCCCAACAGAATCCCATTACCCCAATAGGATCCCATTATTACCCCATAAGGATCCCATTACCCCAATAGGTTCCATGACCCCATAAGGATCCCATTATTACCCCATAAGGTTCCCATGACCCCAATAGGATCCCAAGACCCCAATAGGTTCCCATGACCCCAATAGATCCCATTACCTTCCATGTGATCCCATTATTACCCCCATAGAGATCCCATTATGACCCCAATAGATCCCATAACCCCAATAGGATCCCATTATGACCCCAATAGATCCCATTACCTTCCATGTGATCCCATTATGACCCCAATAGGATCCCATAACCCCAATAGGATCCCATAACCCCAACAGATCCCATTATGACCCCAATAGGATCCCATGACCCCAATAGATCCCATACCTTCCATGTGATCCATTATTACCCCCATAGGGATCCCCATTATGACCCCAATAGATCCCATAACCCCAATAGATCCCATTATGACCCCAATAGGATCCATGACCCCACTAGATCCCATTATGACCCCAATAGATCCCATACCCCAATAGATCCCATTATGACCCCAATAGGATCCCATGACCCCAATAGGATCCCATTATTACCCCAATAGGATCCCATTATTACCCCATATAGATCCCATGACCCCAGTAGGATCCCATTATGACCCCAATAGGTTCCCATGACCCCAATAGGATCCCATTATGACCCCAATAGATCCATGACGCCAATAGGATCCCATTATGACCCGAATAGGATTCCCATAACCCCAATAGGATCCCATGACCCCAATAGGATCCCATTATGATCCCAACAGGATCCCATGACCCCAATAGATCCCATTACCCCAATAGGATCCTATGACCCCAATATGATCCCATTATGACCCCAATAGGATCCCATGACCCCAATAGGATCCCATTATTACCCCAATATGATCCCATTACCCAATAGGTTCCCATTACCCCATAAGGACCCCATGACCCCAATAGATCCCATTATGATCCCATTACCTTCCATGTGATCCCATATTACCCCAATAGGATCCCATAACCCCAATAGATCCCATTATGACCCCAATAGGATCCCATTACCTTCATGTGATCCCATTATGACCCCAATAAGATCCCATTATGACCCCAATAGATCCCATTACCTTCCATGTGATCCATTATGACCCAATAGATCCCATAATGACCCCAATAGGATCCCATTAACCCCAATAGATCCCATTATGACCCCAATAGATCCCATTACCTTCCATGTGATCCCATTATTACCCCATAGGGAATCCCATTATGACCCCAATAGGATCCCATGACCCCAATAGGATCCCATAACCCCACTAGATCCCATTATGACCCCAATAGGATCCATTACCTTCCATGTGATCCCCTTATGATCCTCAGCCCGTTTCTTTTGGGCTCATTTCGCCCCTTTTTGGGTCTATTTTAAGGGCCAAAGTCCACCCAGAAGAGCAAATAAATGCAATAACGGGGGGGGGGGGGGAAGTGTGAAATTCCCATTTTCTTGCCCCAAAATCTGCTCAATTCAGCCCAAAACGGCCCCAAAAACGGGGAGAAAAGCAAGAAAACAAAGAATCCATCACAATTGTCGCCTTTTGAACCCAAAATGAACCAAAACAGCAGGAATTCAGCCATGTCCCCTCCCCCCCCCCCCACAATGGACTCTTCCATCTCTCTATGGCCTCATTGCAGCTTAAGGAGGCACCAATGGGGCATCATTAATGGATGGGGCAATTAAGGGCCATCAATGGGGCAATTAACCAATAAAGGGGCAATTAACTCCATGAATGGGGCAATTAAACCCAGGAATGGGCAATTAAGTCCAAGAATGGGGCAATTAACCCAAGAATGGGGCAATTAACTCCATGAATGGGGCAATTAACCCAAGAATGGGGCAATTAACCCAAGAATGGGGCAATTAACTTCAAGAATGGGGCAATTAACCCAAGAATTGGGCAATTAAGTCCATGAATGGGCAATTAACCCAAGAATGGGGCAATTATGTCCATGAATGGGGGGAGGGGGGCAATTAAACCCAAGAATGGGG
The DNA here is from genome assembly GCF_039878825.1 of Excalfactoria chinensis. Classification (NCBI taxonomy): domain Eukaryota; kingdom Metazoa; phylum Chordata; class Aves; order Galliformes; family Phasianidae; genus Excalfactoria; species Excalfactoria chinensis. Next base: position 34,048 of record NW_027315583.1, read on the forward strand.
CAATTAGCAACAAGAATGGGGCAACTAAGCCCAAGAATGGGCAATTAACCCAAGACTGGGGCAATTAACCCAAGAATGGGGCAATTAAGTCATGAATGGGGCAATTAACTCCATGAATGGGGCAATTAACTTCAAAGGGGCTAACCAGATGGGGCAATTAACCCAAGAATGGGCTAATTAACCCAAGAATGGGGCAATTAACCCCAAGAATGGGGCAATTAACTCCATGAATGGGGCAATTAACTTCAATAAAGGGGCAATTAACCCAAGAATGGGGCAATTAGACCCAAGAATGGGGAAATTAAACCCAAGAATGGGGCAATTAACCCAAGAATGGGGCAATTAACTCCATGAATGGGGCAATTAACTTCAAGAATGGGGCAATTAAACCCAAGGAATTGGGCAATTAACTCCATGAATGGGGCAATTAACCCAAGAATGGGGCAATTAGACCCAAGAATGGGGAAATTAAACCCAAGAATGGGGCAATTAACTCCAGAATGGGGCAATTAAAACCCAAGAATGGGGCAATTAACCCAGAATGGGGCAATTAACCCAAGAATGGGGCAATTAACTTCAAGAATGGGGCAATTAAACCAGAATGGGCAATTAACTCCAGAATGGGGCAATTAAACCAAGAATGGGGCAATTAACCAAGAACGGGGCAATTAGACCCAAGAATGGGGCAATTAAGTCCAAGAATGGGGCAATTAAACCCAGAATGGGGCAATTAAACCCAAGAATGGTGGCAATTATGTCATGAATGGGGGGAGGGGGGCAATTAACCAAGAATGGGGCAATTAAACCCAAGAATGGGGCAATTAAACCCAAGAATGGGGGCAATTAACTTCAAGAATGGGCAATTAGACCCCAAGAACGGGGCAATTAAGTCCATGAATGGGGCAATTAACCCAGAATGGGGCAATTAACTTCAATAAATGAGCAATTAACCCAAGAATGGGGCAATTAAACCCAAGCAAGGGGCAATTAACCAAGAATGGGGCAATTAACTCCATGAATGGGGCAATTAACCCAAGAATGGGGCAATTAACTTCAAGAATGGGGCAATTAAACCCAAGAATGGGGCAATTATGTCCATGAATGGGGGAGGGGGGCAATTAACCCAAGAATGGGGCAATTAACCAAGAATGGGGCAATTAAGTCCATGAATTGGGGCAATTAACCACAAGAATGGGGCAATTAAACCCAAGAATGGGGCAATTAAGTCCATGAATGGGGCAATTAAACCCAAGAATGGGGCAATTAAACCCAAGAATGGGGCAATTAACCACCCCATAGGTGACCAAGGAGCCCCCAATAGGGCACAATTACCCCCCTACAAGCCCCCCACCCAATAAGGGGGGGAATAAAGGCTCTGTAGTGTGTTGGGTTGTCAGAGATCCCCCCCCACTGGGGGTATTAGGGTCGATTAGGGTCAATTAGAGTCAATTAGGGTCAATTAGGGTCAATTAGGGTCAAAATATTAGGGGGTCAATTAGGGGTCAATTAGAGTCAATTAGGGTCAATTAGGGTCTATTAGGGTCAATTAGGGTCAATTAGAGTCAATTAGGGTCTATTAGGGGTCAATTAGGGTCAATTAGAGTCAATTAGGGTCAATTAGGGTCTTTAGGGTCAATTAGGGTCAATTAGGGTCTATTAGGGTCAATTAGGGTCAATTAGGGTCAATTGTAATAGGGTCAAATATTAGGGTCAATTAGGGTCAATTAGAGTCAATTAGGGTCAATTAGGGTCTATTAGGGTCAATTAGGGTCAATTAGAGTCAATTAGGGTCAATTAGGGTCTATTAGGGTCAATTAGGGTCAATTAGAGCCAATTAGGGTCTATTAGGGTCAATTAGGGTCTATTAGGGTCAATTAGGGTCAATTAGAGTCAATTAGGGTCAATTAGGGTCAATTATTAGGGGCAATTAGAGTCAATTAGAGCCAATTAGGGTCAATTAGGGTCAATTAGGGTCAATTAGATCAATTAGGGTCAATTAGAGCCAATTAGAGTCAATTAGGGTCAATTAGAGTCAATTAGGGTCAATAAGGGTCAGCCCCCCCCCCCCCAATTTGCCCCTTATTGGGGTGGGGGGGGGGTCGAGTCACCCAGAGGGGTCAGTGCTTGGTGGGCCTGGGCCTGGGGGGTCCAATATAGGGGGGGGGTTAGGTTTTTCCCAATAATGGGGGGGGGTCCAATATAGGGTGGGGTTCAATATAGGGCGGGGTCCAATATGGGGGGTGGGGGGTCCAATATAGATGGGGGGGGAGTCCAATATAGGATGGGGGTCCAATATAGGGGGGGGGGTCCAATATAGGGGGGGGGTCCAATATAGGATGGGGGGTCCAATATGGGGGGGGGGTTCAATATAGGGGGGGGGGGGGGTCCAATATAGGGGGTCCAAGGGGGGGGTTATTTAGGGGGGGGGTCTCAGTCCCTCCGCAGGTTCTTGAGTCTCTCTCTTCCAGGTCGGCGTCCGGCGTCAGCCAATGGGGGCGGCAGCTTCAGCCGCCCCCCTCCCCTCCCCCGCTGCTAAAGACCCCCCCGGGGGGGCAGGGCTGGGGGGAGGGGGGGGGGGGGGGGCAGGAAGGGAAAGATAGAGATAGGGAGGGGGGGGGGGCATCACACATATATCCCCCCCCCAACCCATTAATGGGGGGATGCCCCATTAATGCCCCCCCAGGGACCCTAAATGCCCCCCCAGGACCCCTAAATACCCCCCCCAGGGTCCCTTAAATGCCCCCCGCAGGACCCCTAAATGCCCCGCCAGGACCCCTTAAACCCCCCCCCAGGACCCCTTAATGCCCCCCCAAGACCTTTAATGCCCCCCAGGACCCCTTAAATGCCTCCCCAGGACCCCTAAATGCCCCCAGGACCCCTTAATGCCCCCCCATGGACCCCTAAATGCACCCCCAAGGGTCCCTAAATGCCCCCCAGGGTTCCTTAATGCCCCCCCAGGACCTTTAATGCCCCCCCAGGACCCCTTAATGCCCCCCAGAACCCTTAATACCCTCCTGGACCCCTTAAACCCCCCCAGGATCCCTAAATGCCCCCCAGGACCCTAAATGCCCCCCCAGTGTCCTTTAAACCCCCCCAGGACCCCAAAATACCCCCAGGACCCCTTAATGCCCCCCAGGGTCCCTTAATGCCCCCCAGGACCCCCTAAATGCCCCCCCAGGACCCCTTAATGCCCCCCCAGGACCCCTTAATGCCCCCCCGGGACCCTTAATACCCTCCTGGACCCCTTAATGCCCCCCAGGACCCCTTAACCCCCCAGGGTCCCTTAATGCCCCCCAGGACCCCTTAATGCCCCCAAGACCCCTTAATGCCCCCCAGGACCCCTTAACACCCCCCATGGACCCCTTAATGCCCCCCAGGACCCCTAAATGCCCCCCAGGACCCTTAATGCCCCCCAGGACCCCTTAATTCCCCCCAAGACCTTTAATGCCCCCCAAGACCCCTTAAATGCCCCCCCAGGGACCCTTAATACCCACCAAGACCTCTTAATGCCCCCCAGTGTCCCTTAAACCCCCCCGAGGACCCCTTAACACCCCCCCATGGACCCCTAAATGCCCCCCCAGGGTTCCCTTAATGCCCCCCCAGGGTCTCTTAATGCCCCCCCAAGACCCCTTTAATGGCCCCCCAGGAACCCTAGATGCCCCCCAGGACCCCTTAATGCCCCCCCCAGGGTCCTTAATGCCCCCCCAGGACCCCTTAATACCCCCCCAGGACCCCTTAACACCCCCCCATGGACCCCTTAATGCCCCCCAGGGACCCTTAATGCCCCCCAGGACCCCTAATGCCCCCCCAGGACCCCTTAATGCCCCCCTGGGACCCTTAATACCCTCCTGGACCCCTTAATGCCCCCCCAGGACCCCTTAATACCCTCCTGGACCCCTTAACCCCCCCAGGACCCCTTAATGCCCCCCCAGTGTCTCTTAATGCCCCCCCAAGACCTTTAATGCCCCCCCAGGACCCTAAATGCCCCCCAGGACCCCTTAACGCCCCCCCAGGGACCCCTTTAAATGCCCCCCCAGGTCCCTTAAGCCCCCCCAGGACCCCTAAATGCCCCCCCAGGGTCCCTTAAATACCCCCGCAGGAACCCCTTAATGCCCCCCAGGGTCCCTTAATGCCCCCCAGGACCCCTTAATGCCCCCCCAGCCCCATTAAACCCCCCCAGGACCCCTCAAACCCCCCCCATAAAGCCCCCAAAGTTCCCCCCCCCCCCCTTTGACCCTCCAGACCCCCCATATCCCCCAGCCCCACTCACTGGCCAGTTCATCGCTCAGGTTCAGTCCCAGCTCATCCAACACCTGAAGCACCACAGCGTCACTGGGGGGGGGGGGGATAAAAGAGGGGGGGGTCATCAGGGGGCACAACCAGGACCCCAATACATCCCCATAACCTCCATAACCCCCATGTCCCCCCATACCCATCACCCGGACCCCATTTTGCCCTATGGACCCCCCTACATCCCCTATACCCCCCCATATACGCCCCACTTTGCCCTATGGACCCCTCTACATCCTCCATACCCCCCATAGCCACCCCACTTTGCCCTATGGACACCCCTACATCCTCTGTACCCCCCCATATCCACCCCATTTTGCCCTATGGACCCCCCTATAACCTCCCTGCACCCCATATGCACCCCACATTGCCCTATAGACCCCCCTACATCCTCCATGCCCTCCATATCCCCCCATACCCATCACCTGGACCCCACTTTGTCCTATGGAGCCCCTTACATCCTCCATACCCCCCATATCCACCCCACTTTGCCCTATGGACCCCTACATGCCCCCTATATCCCCCCATACCCATCACCCGAACCCCACTTTGCCTATAGACCCCCCTACATCCCCTATATCCCCCATATCCACCCCATTTTGCCCTATGAACCCCTTCCAGTGCCCCCCATATCCCCCCATACCCATCACCCGGACCCCACTTTGCCCTATGGACCCCCCTACATCCCCTATACCCCCCATATCCCCCCATACCCATCACCCAGACCCCATTTTGCCCTATAGTCCCCCCTATATCCTCCATACCCCCCATATCAACCCTACTTTGCCCTATGGACCCCCCTATAACCTCCATGCCCCCTATATCCCCCCATACCCATCTCCAGACCCCACTTTGCCCTATGGACCCCCCTACATCCCCTATACCCCCCATACCCCCCCCCACTTTGCCCTATAGACCCCCCTCATCCCCTATACCCCCCATATCCCCCTCACTTTGCCCTATGGACCCCTCTACATCCCCTATACCCCCCATACCCCCCCCACTTTGCCCCTATAGACCCCCTACATCCCCTATACCCCCCATATCCCCCCACTTTGCCCTATAGACCCCCCTACATCCCCTATATCCCCCATATCAACCCTACTTTGCCCTATGGACCCCTCAATGCCCCCCATATGCATCATCTGGACCCCTCTTTGCCCTATGGACCCCCCTACATCCCCTAAACCCTCATCCCCCCCCACTTTGCCCTATGGACCCCCCTACATCCCTATACCCCCCATATCCACCCACTTTGCCCTATGGACCCCCCTACATCCCCTATACCCCCCATATCCACCCCACTTTGTCCTATGGACCCCCCTACATCCCTATACCCCCCATACCCCCCCCACTTTGCCCTATAGACCCCCCTACCCCCTCCTGCCCCCATATCCCCCATACCCATCTCCCAGACCCCACTTTGCCCTATAGACCCCCCTATATCCTCCATACCCCCCATATCCACCCCACTTTGCCCTATGGACCCCCCTACATCCCCTATACCCCCCCATACCCCCCCCCACTTTGCCCTATAGACCCCCCTACATCCCCTATACCCCCATATACTCCCCACTTTGCCCTATGGACCCCCCTACATCCCCTATACCCCCCATATCCCCCCCACTTTGCCCCATAGACCCCCCTACCCCCTCCCTGCCCCCCCACCTCTCCACCCCTCTCCTCCTCGTCGTCCTCGTCCCCCACATGAGCGTCGTCAGATGGCGTCGTTCAATCAGCTCGCTCTTCATGTCCATGATC
>NW_027315584.1:0-38228 GCF_039878825.1 Excalfactoria chinensis
TTATGTGCGCGTGCGCGCTTTCGCTGGCTGAGATTTACACGGCATGCGCACTTTCGCTAGCTAATGAGAGCCTACACGCATGCGCACTTTCGCTAGCTAATGAGAGGCCTACACACATCGCGCACTTTCGCTAGCTAATGAGGCCTACACGCATGCGCAACTTTCGCTAGCTAATGAGAGCCTACACGCATGCGCACTTTAGCTAGCTAATGAGAGGCCTACACGCATGCGCAGTGGATTGCCCCCTCCCCCCCTCCCCAAAATGGAGAGAACAAAAGTAATAATAATAATAATAATAATAAAAAAAAAGGCTTTGGAAGTTTATTATCTTTGATAAAACCCCGCCTGAAAGAGGAGGGTTTTATGTGTTTTAAACCAGCGTTGGGGATGCACATAAACAAGGTTGGGGTTGAAGGGGGGAGGGAGGGGTTTAAAGGGGGGTTTTTAGGCCCAAAAAGCTGCTTTTCGTCTATAAAATGATCGGGGGGGGGTCGAAACGCCAACCATGACACGAGGGGGGGCCCTGGTTGGGATCCATCAGCTCGGACGGAAAGATGGCGGTAAAAAAAGGCTCCTGGGGGGGTTCAATGAGTCCTTTGTGTCCCTTCAGGAGAGAGAGACTGAGGTTCTTAGAGCGACAAATCGCTGCTAAAAAGAACAAAATGCAGGAAAAAGGTAGAAAACAACCCAAAAAACCCCGCAAAATTATCCCCACAAAAACAACCCAAATTGGGTTAAAGGTGGAAAATAAACACAAAAAAATCAACCCAAATTTGGTTATAAAATGAAGAATAAACCCCCCAAAAACAAACCCAAATTTGGTTAAGAAACGAAAAACAAACCCAAAAATCAACCCAAATTTGGTTAAAAAATGAAAAACAAAACAAAAAAAACCAACCCAAATTTGGTTAAAAAGTGAAAAATAAACACAAAAAATCAACCCAAATTTGGTTAAAAAGCCAAAAAATAAACTCAGAAAAACAACCCACATTTGGTTAAATAATGAAAAATAAACACAAAAAAACAACCCAAATTTGGTTAAAATAAAATGAAAAATCAAGCAAAAAAATCAACCCACGTTTGGTTAAAAAATGAAGAATAAACCCCAAAAAAATCAACCCAAATTTGGTTAAAAAACAAAAAAAACAAACCCCCAAAATATCCAAATTTGGTTAAAAAGTGAAAAATAAACTCAGAAGAAACAACCCACATTTGGTTAAATAATGAAAAATAAACACAAAAAAACAACCCAAATTTGGTTAAAATAAAATGAAAAATCAAGCCAACAAAATCAACCCACATTTGGTTAAAAAATGAAGAATAAACCCCCAAAAATCAACCCAAATTTGGTTAAAAAACAAAAAAACAAACCCCCAAAATATCCCACATTTGGTTAAAAAGTGAAAAATAAACCCCCAAAAATAACCCAAATTTGGTTAAATAATGAAAAATAAACACAAAAAAAATAACCCAAATTTGGTTAAAAAGTGAAAAATAAACCCCCAAAAATAACCCAAATTTGGTTAAATAATGAAAAATAAACACAAAAAAAATAACCCAAATTTGGTTAAAAAGCGAAAAATAAACACAAAAAAATCAACCCAAATTTGGTTAAAAAATGAAAAATAAACCCCCCAAAAATATCCCAGATTTGGTTAAAAAACAAAAAACAAACCCCAAAAAACAACCCAAATTTGGTTAAAAAATGAAAAATAAACTCCACAAAAAAATCAACCCAAATTTGGTTAAAAAAAGAAAAACAAACGCAAAAAAAACCCCAAAATTTGGTTAAAAAATGAAAAATAAACCCAAAAATACAACCCAAATTTGGTTAAAAACCGAAAAGCAAACAAAAAAATCAACCCAAATTTGGTTAAGAAACGAAAAATAAACCAAAAAAAACCAACAACCCAAATTTGGTTAAAAAATGAAAAGTAAACACAAAAAAATATCCAAAATTTGGTTAAAAAGCGAAAAATAAACCCCCAAAAAATCCCAAATTTGGTTAAAAAAATGAAAAATAAACCCAAAAAAATCAACCCAAATTTGGTTAAAAAGCAGAAAACAAACCCCAAAAAACAACCCACATTTGGTTAAAAAGTGAAAAATAAACACAAAAAAATCAACCCAAATTTGGTTAAAAAACGAAAAACAAGCCCCCAAAAAACAACCCAAATTTGGTTAAAAAGTGGAAAATAAACCCCCCAAAAAACAACCCAAGTTTGGTTAAAAAATGAAAAATAAACTCAGAAAAAACAACCCAAATTTGGTTAAAAAGTGAAAAATAAACTCCCAAAAAATCAACCCAAGTTTGGTTAAAAAATGAAAAATAAACTCAGAAAAAACAACCCAAATTTGGTTAAAAAGTGAAAAATAAACCCCCAAAAAACAATCCAAATTTGGTTAAAAAACCGAAAATAAACCCCCCAAAAAAAACAACCCCAAGTTTGGTGAGGAAGAATGAAGTCCTTTCACATCCCATAATAAGCAAAAAGAACTCAGCTGAGAGGTAGAGAGGTGTCCTTCATCATCATCATCATCATCATCATCGTCACAATCTTCTATTGGTTCCGGGGTTGGGCTGAGGTAATTGGCTGTGTCACGTTCATCAATTAACGGGCGATAAGAGCAACACTGACAAATGACACTAACGACCTCTTTCCTCTCATCATCATTAAGGTCCTAACGACTTAATTGGACGCGTCGGAATTAACGCTTCCGGGGTCTCCTGCGGGTGAGGTGATGGATGAAGGGGTGGTCGGGTCCTGCCAGCTGCCATTTGCCTGTAGGTGAAGCAGATGTTTCTATTAGAAATAGGGGGACAGAGTGTGGTTGACCTGTAAGGACCTTTCTACCCCCAAACGCTTCACTGTTGACCTGTAAGGACCTGTTGAACACGACTGATCCACAGTTGACCTGCAAGGACCCTTTGAACCCAACCACTCCCTGGTTGACCTGCAAGGACCCTTTGAACCCAACCACTCCCTGGTTGACCTGCAAGGACCCTTTGAACCCAACCACTCCTCAGTTGACCTGCAAGGACCCTTTGAACCTGACTGATTCACAACTGACCTGTAAGGACCCTCTGGACCCAACCACTCCCTGGTTGACCTGCAAGGACCCTTTGAACCCAACCACTCCTCAGTTGACCTGCAAGGACCCTTTGAACCTGACTGATTCACAACTGACCTGTAAGGACCCTCTGGACCCAACCACTCCCTGGTTGACCTGCAAGGACCCTTTGAATCCAATCACTCCACTGTTGACCTGCAAGGACCTGTTGAACCCGACTGATCCACAGTTGACCTGCAAGGACCCTTTGAAGCCAACCACTCTTCATTTGACCTGCAAGGACCCTTTGAACCCAACTGTTCCACAGCTGATCTCTAAGGACCCTTTGAATCCAACCACTCCTCAGTTGACCTGCAAGGACCCTTTGAATCCAATCATTCCTCAGTTGACCCGCAAGGACCCTTTGAACCCAACCACTCCTCAGTTGACCTGTAAGGACCCTCTGAACCCAACTGCTCCCTGGTTGACCTGTAAGGACCCTTTGAACCCAACCACTCCTCAGTTGACCTCCAAGAACCCTTTGAAGCCAACCACTCTTCATTTGACCTGCAAGGACCCTTTGAATCCAATCACTCCAGTTGACCTGTAAGGACCCTTTAAACCCAAGCACTCCTCAGTTGACCTGTAAGGACCCTCTGAACCCAACCACTCTTCATTTGACCTGCAAGGACCCTTTGAACCCAACTGCTCCACAGCTGACCTACAAGGACCCTTTGAATCCAATCACTCCAGTTGACCTGCAAGGACCCTTTGAATCCAATCACTCCAGTTGACCTGTAAGGACCCTTTGAACCCAACCACTCTTCAGTTGATCTGCAAGGACCCTTTGAACAACTATTCTGTCCTCTGTCCTCATCTACAACTTTCTGGGGGGAACCAAAGCCGAAGGTTTAAGCCTTAAGCATCTCCCTTCCACCTTTCTCCTATCCCCACAGCAGGGATCTCAGTGGGTAGGAACCACGTTGGGACTTATTCGCAGGTAGATCCCTACTGATCCAGTAGATCCCTACTGAGAGCAAAAATAGGGCTTATTCAGATAGATCCCTACTGATCCAGTAGATCCCTACTGAGAGCAAAACTAGGACTTATTCGCAGGTAGATCCCTACTGATCCAGAAGATCCCTACTGAGAGCAAAACTAGGACTTATTCAGATAGATCCCTACTGATCCAGTAGATCCCTACTGAGAGCAAAACTAGGACTTATTCAGATAGATCCCTACTGATCCAGAAGATCCCTACTGAGAGCAAAACTAGGACTTATTCAGATAGATCCCTACTGATCCAGTAGATCCCTACTGAGAGCAAAATTAGGGCTTATTCACAGGTAGATCCCTACTGATCCAGTAGATCCCTACTGAGAGCGAAACCCGCATCGGAGATGGGATGAATGAAAACCCTGGGACATCTTACGTCGATGCGCTGCGTCGTGTACAAAGGATTCCCCACAATGGTGTCATATCTTCCTGTCTGGTGTATGACATGGTGCAAGGAATCCATCTGCAACAAGATCCCGTGGGACAACACGAAGGAGGGGAGAAAGAAATAAGGACAAGTCATAAGAAGCAGGTATTGCAAGCAGGATATGCCTGTTCTATTAAAAATAACTGTAAATCAATGCCGTTAATACTGCTATAACCACCCCCCCATCAAGTTCTATTTATACAGAGACCCTCAAACAAGCCGACGGCGATTTGTTGATGTAAATCTGAAGGGTGGAAGGACACCAATAAGTCAACTCAGTCTTAAAGAGTTTGATTTCAACAACAACAACAACAAAAAAAAAACCACCAAAAAATCATGCATTTCAATGGGCTTGTTTCACAAATCTGACTCTGAATGGAGAAGAAAATAATCCTTATGTGATTATTAAGAGAAACGGCTTTGATAATAATCATAGAATCACCAAGGTTGGAAAAGACCTAAAAGATCATCCAGTTCAACCGTTATAATAATAAAATAATATATATATTATAATATATGTATAGTTTATATATGACAACAATAAAATAATATAAAATAATAATAATAATCATCATCATCATCATGAAAATGAGCTGCTCACCTGTGACTGCACATTGCCACCCACCGGGGAGCTCTGGTAGGAGGTCAACGACTGCAAATTAATGAAAGAATCTCCGGAGTTGGTCATCTTAAAAGAGCCAGAAGAAGCTGAATCACAACAAAACAAACAAAAAAAAACCAACAAAGATTCAATGCAATAAAAAACCCAACAAAACAACATGTATTTTGTTTTCTTTTTATCCTTTGAGCGCGTTTCCAACCATTGGAAATGGAGACTTCCAAAGTGCTTTTTCCTCACCCGAATTTGGTGTCGATGGGGAGTTTGCCCGGTTGCCCTGAGCCACAACGTTGGTTGCATCCACTGCTGTTTTGGCAGCGTAAATGTTGGCTTCTTCTTGGAACTTCCCCATGTTCTTCTTGTACCGAATTCTTTTGTTACCGAACCAGTTGGAAACCTGGAGATTTACAGCCCTGTTACCATTCAAACCATCCCATTCTCCGTTACGTTGACAACTCGGCAGCAAAAACGATGTTTTATAGTAGGGTTCAAGCAGATAAACCCTTTGGAACAACATAAATGTTCTTTGTTTTCTTTTAGTACCGTCAACTACAACCTATTACCGCCTATAGGGGATGACCTGGCAGAACTCAGATATGGTCTGAGATCGATTCTCATGTTCATCAATCATTGCTCTTGTTGGAGCTCCCAGCTGCCCTCGATGTTGTCTGTCAGGTTATTCCCATTGTCCCTTGCTTTTCTTTACGCCTTCATCTGACTGAGAACACTTTTCCACCCTTCAGCCCCTGACTTATGGAACTTTGCTTTGAGTTCCCCTTAGCTCGCTTGTTTTTGTGCCCCTAAAGCTCAACTTGGCCACGACTGGGGGCCTGTTTTGCTCATATGGCATTTCTTAGACGAATCAAGGCTAGATTTCATGGAACCACCGAACCACTGGAGTCGGATGGGGATCCTTAACAGTCACTCGGCCCATCTTAATGGTCTTTCCCAACCTTAACCATTCAAAGACTCAAAGAAAGAAGCCATCATTGCAGATCAACCTCTCCCTACCTGCGAAACGGTGATGCCACCCTTCTTGGCGAGCTCCTCTTTGGCCTCTTCGCTGGGGTAAGGATTGCTCAGATGAGAATAGAAATACTCGTTCAGCACTTCTGTTGCCTGCTTGCTGAAGTTACGCCGTTTACGCCTGTTGGGAAACCACAACTGTGTCTGTTTGAGCCTCGTAGACTGTAGGTCTGCTCTGAACTATTGAGGTTTGAGGAGGAATGTATTCAATTCCACACCGTTTTTAACGTGTTTATGCCAAGGTAAGACCCACAAGCTATGAGTCTACTATGAACTATTGAGGTTTGAGGAGGAATGTATTCAATTCCACGCCGTTTTTAACATGTTTATGCCAAGGTAAGTAACCTCAGCATGGACGGCAACCCATCAGATGTTAACACTGAAACTAACAGCGCCGGGAATGAGGCTTTCAATGCAATTGTTGGCACTGAGCAAGAAAAGAAGCCTGGATTTAAGCACCCGTTGCCACTTTTCATTGTACCTCGCATCAAGGAAGCGTGAGCGGAGGATCATCACCGCCTCGCATGTGCTCTGCTTCAGCTGCATCTGGATGGTGCTGAATTTGCCGTGGATGATGTTCACCATCCGCTCGATTTCTTTGGGAGAAATGGGTCTCGTCCGGCTCTGTTCCCTGAGCAGGTTCATGACGTGGGTGGTGAATTCGCTGCAGGCCTGAAAGTGAAGATACTGGTATCGAGAAACGATAAAACACCCCCAAATTAATTCCCCCCCTTCAACAAGAGAACATATCCAAACAAAAAAAAAAACAACAACAAAAACCCAACAGAGGACTTTCGGCTTTATTCGTATTTACTCTTAAATACCATAACAAAAATCAATGAGACGTTAATTATCTTTAGTCTGATGTCCAGTCCCTCTATTTCATCTTATTCCTGCAACGCTAAGTTCTCAAAACAAAACGTGAATAACCTCGCGTCGAACTGAACTCATTTCGCCTCCTGCTCCGTCCTTAAAACCAACACCAAAGGGGGGAGGGGAGGGGAGGAAAAAAAAGGGGAGGTTATATTTCAATTGAGATGATAAAAACTCTTCCATGCAGAAAGATCACCTGTTCATATTTCTCTAGCTCAGAGTGGTATATCTGTCGGATCTGTGACAGCTTGGCCCTGTAGTCAGAGTGCTCAATGCTATTGTCATTTGGACAGCCACCTGGTGTTGCTGCTACAGCCATCGGTGCTCCTCTTCCTCTTTTCTCGGGGCCGGAGACGCCCTCCGCCAGCAACATGTTATCTAGTCTCATTAGTTGGGCATCGGGGGGGTCTTCTTCCTGAATACCACGAATACTTAACACTGGGTAGATATAAAGAGGGAATCAAAAGGTTATTTCCAGGTAAGGGAGAGCGTCCGCTTCAATGGTAGAGCATTTAAAGACTGTTTTTAGCCGACTTCTATCTCCAGGTCGAGGAAAGAAGGAGAGTTTAATGAAGGTGTCTATAGAGAAAACAGGGATCAGAGGGAGAAATGGGCAACGGGATGGTAAAGGCAGACTATGGGAGGTGGATGGAATGCACCTGAGCTGCTACAGCTGCTGTATTTCTGCACCTGGGGACTGAAATGAACACCACACTGATGTAGGATGATGCTGAAATCAACACCTGAGGGCTGCTTGATGTAGGGTATCACCAGGAGCTGTCTGGCTTTTAATTGGATGTTAACTGTGAGGCAATTTAATGAGCAGTGGATTGGATTCAGGAGGAAATCTGTGTTGATCACACAGCGATGGACACCAGATCCAAAGAGAACAAAGGGATATTCCAGTGCCATCTGACAACACAGAACTGTGGGAAGACAGAATGGGTTGGGTTGGATGGGTCCTTGAAGATCAAAGAACTGTAGAATGGGGTTGGGTTGGGTTGGAAGGGTCCTTAAAGATCAAGGAACCATAGAATGGGGTTGGGTTGGAAGGGTCCTTAAAGATCAAGGAACCACAGAATGGGGTTGGGTTGAAAGGAATCTTGAAGACCACAGAATCATAGAATGGGTTGGGTTGGAATGGTCCTTAAAGATTACAGAACCGTGGGATGGAGTTTGGTTGGAAAGGTCCATACAGAACCATACAATGGGTTGGGTTGGAAGGGTCCTTGAAGATCACAGAACCACAGGATGCATTGGAAAGGTCCTTAAAGATCACAGAACCGTGGAATGGGGTTGGGTTGGGTTAGAAAGGTCCTTAAAGATCACAGAACCACAGAACCACAGCACAGTTGGGTTGGAAGGGACCCCAAAGGCCCCCCCAGAAGAGCACTCCTCACTCTGACAAAGCTCACATGAAACTATTTGGGCTGGGAAGCGTCATTGCTGTGGAAGAGGAGCCTGGGTGCCACATTCTCATCTCCTTGCACACGCTGCGGTGCACATCAGCACACCTCGTGTTGGAGTCGAGCTCCCAGCTGCAGCTTAATTTTATGTCACCCGTCTAATGATGGTAATTAGACATTCGTTATCATCAATTACGCATCAGCTCATCTCAAGTTGGCTGCTGAATAAAGCACTCCCACGACCTCAAGGGAAGAATCCGGTTGGCTGGGGCTAGCAAGAAACTAGAGAGGAGTTAATTAGCATTAATGAGTTGCACTTTCAACCCCGTAGTTCATCCCCTATAAGTTCATCACAACTAAAGAAACTCACGGACCACGTAACTCATTGGTTCTCTTTACACACAAGAAATCACGAATTCCCTGCTTTCCTGCACATCCCCTACTGAGATCTGTCAAATATGCAAAACCACTACCCTAACTGACGTGAAATTCCCACCGTTTCTAATTAATCCTTAATTAAACCGCATCGCAGCCTAAGGTGTTGAAGCCTCAGTATGCAAATGCAATCACGGCCATCTATTTTGCATGTCATTAATTAAGAGGTTTGTGGTTCTGTAATGAGGTTAGTGGTACCAAAATAAGCGGTGCATGCTTGGCTGTGAGTTTTATTGGGTTGTTTTCTTTCCCCCCTCCCCCCTTTGCAGAAGGGAGCAAATAATGCAGAAGAGCCAAGTTTTTCCACCCACTGGATGTAGATTGGTTGGCTTCCCCTTTGTAGAAGGGCATTTTAGGGCCAGAATTGAACTATTTGTACCATCCTAAGTACAGAATATCTACAGAGAACACAAAGGTGTTTTCCCAGATGGTATCACTGATATTAACCCGAACAGATCGGTGTACCCAGATCCAATTGATCCCTCCTGGAAAATCATGAATGGGAGCTGCTCACCGATGGAGTAATTCAAGGGAATGGAAAGCTTTGGATGTACCATTCTAACCCCAAAAGAAGAAACAACCTTTGCCAGCCAATACGTTGGCTCTGAATGTTGAGCTCTGACTCAAGCATTGGAACTGTCAGGTGAAAGGAGAGCTGAATTTATACCGACTCGAAGTACATCCTCGGGGCAGCAGAAGCAAAGAATCAGCGAGGTCAGAAATGAGGTCCAGGATCATCAAGTCTGTCTGTCAAACCCGTTTTGGGGTTGGATTTTGGGGCTGGATTTGGGGGTCAGATCTTGGGATTGAGTGTTGGGGTGGGATTTTGGAATGGTGGAATCGTTAGGGTTGGAAAAGACCTTGAAGATCATCGGGTCCAACTGCATCCATTCATGGATTCATTAAGGTTGGAAAAGACCTCTAAGACTGTAAGTCCAACCACTGACCCACCTACAGAATATAGGATCATTCCCTGGTTGACCCACAAGGACCTGTCCAACCCAACCACTCCATAGCTGACCCATAAGGACCCTTCCAACCCAACCACTCCATAGCTGACCCATAAGGACCCTTCCAACCCAACCACTCCATGGTTGACCCATAAGGACCCTTCCAGCCCAACCACCCCACAGTTGACCCATAAGGACCCTTCCATTCCAACCACTCCACAGTTGACCTACAAGGACCCTTCCAACCCAACCACTCCATGGATGACCTGTAAGGACTCTTCCAGCCCAACCGCTCCATGGTTGACCCGTAAGGACCCTTCCAACCCAAACACTCCACAGTTGACCTACAAGGACCCTTCCAACCCAACCACTCCATGGTTGACCCATAAGGACACTTCCAGCCCAACAACCCCACAGTTGACCTATAAGGACCCATCCATTTCAACCACCCCACAGTTGACCTACAAGGACCCTTCCAACCCAACCACTCCATGGATGACCCTCAAGGGGGGGAGGAGAAGGAAACCATGTTTTATTCAACATTCCAAACCCCACAGAGTCCCCACAGCCCACCCATCACCCACCAGGCCCCGCTCCTGTGGTGTCTTTAATCCATAAGTTGGGTTCCCTACGCCATCCTAGTTAATATTAATTAAGATGTGGGCGTGTTGTTTTGTCTTTTTCCTTTTTGGGTACAGGTACCAAAACACACGAGCCTGGGGGGGACAAAGAATCGCATCACAGAGGAAGAGTAGATTGTATTTGTAGGGCCATATTCATATATAGGAACATATGACCGTATTCATAAGACCATCTCCATATATATGAAGATATGACCATCTTTGTAGGACCACATTCATGCACGTATAAAGACAAGACCATAATTCACAGGACCCCGATCATATAGATGTGAATACATGGCTGTATTCGTAGGGCCATGTACGCATATAGGAATACAGGACTCTATTTGTAGGGCCATATTCATCAATATGAATATATGACCATATTTGTAGGACCACCTTCCCTTGTACACAAATAGATGACCGTATTCATAGGACCCCATTCGTATATATATACAATATATGACCCCATCCATAGAACCTCATTCATATATATGAAGATATGACTGTCCTTATAGGACCCCATCCGTATATAGGAACACAGGACTCAAAACCAAAACCCATTTGCCCCCAAATAAGCACCGATAAGGCATGATGACAAACAGCAGAAGTCACAGAACCCCATTGGGCAAACGTGGTGAACAAGAGCAAAACTAAACATGGGATGGCATTTTTTGGGGGGAAAAAGTGGTGTTTTGGGGGTGGGAAATGGGTGTAGGAATGACATTAGCTCACCTGTTTTCTCCTTGATCTCGCAGAGCACGCTGAACAGAGCAGGCTTCATCCTATGGCAGTTCAGGGCGTGTTTCCTGCCGCAAAAAAAGAAAGGCAGAAATTCTGTATAAAAAAAAGGAGGAAAAAGAAAAAAACAAAACAAAGCAAAAAAACCCACTTAGTTTTGCTGCTGGGAAAATGCAAAGAGGAGGAATAACTTGGAATGCAACCGAGAACGCAACCCAGAACACAGATATAAAGTGCTCAGGGCAAGGCACGGATGGAACCAACCTGGAACACAGCTGGAATCAATATAGGACACAGCTGGAACCAGCCTGGAACACAGCTGGAATCAATACAGAACACAGCTGGAACCAATACAGAACACAACTGGAATCAATACAGAACACAGCTGGAACCAACCTGGAACACAGCTGGAACCAACCTGGAACACAGCTGGAACCAACCTGGAACACAGCTGGAACCAACCTGGAACACAGCTGGAATCAATACAGAACACAGCTGGAATCAATACAGAACACAGCTGGAATCAATACAGAACACAGCTGGAACCAGCCTGGAACACAGCTGGAATCAATACAGAACACAGCTGGAATCAATACAGAACACAGACCAAGACTATATAGGACACAGCCACAGTCAACCTGGAACACAGCTGGAATCAATATAGGATGCAGACCAAGACTATACCAGGACACAGCTGGAACCAACTTGGAACACAGCTGGAACCAATACAGAACACAGCTGGAACCAATACAGGACACAGCTGGAACCAATATAGGACACAGCTGGAACCAGTATACGACATGGATCCAAACCATCCAGAACACAGGTAGAACCAATATGGAAACCAGCCAGAACCAACCAGGAACACAACTGGAAACTATATAGGGCACAGCCTGAAACCATATGGGACACAGGTAGAACCAACATGGAACACAGACAGAACCAACCCAGAACACAGCCTGAACCCATATAGGATATAGCTGGAAACCATATAGGACACAGCTGGAAACTATATAGGACAGAGTCTGAACCTATATGGAACACAGACAGAACCAACCCAGAACACAGCCTGAACCCATATAGGACATAGCTGGAAACCATATAGGATATAGCTGGAAACTATATAGGATATAGCTGGAAACCATATAGGACATAGCTGGAAACCATATAGGACATAGCTGGAAACTATATAGGATATAGCTGGAAACCATATAGGACATAGCTGGAAACCATATAGGACATAGCTGGAAACTATATAGGATATAGCTGGAAACCATATAGGACATAGCTGGAAACCATATAGGACATAGCTGGAAACCATATAGGACATAGCTGGAAAACATATAGGATATAGCTGGAAACCATATAGGACATAGCTGGAAACCATATAGGGCACAGCCTGAACCCATATAGGATATAGCTGGAAACCATATAGGGCACAGCCTGAACCCATATAGGACACACAGGAAGGAGGGAAGGCCAGAAGGAAGGGCAGATGGACAGACAGAACCGACGCCATTCAGAACCACAGGATACCCCAAGGATACCCCATGGGGCCACCCTATGGCGACAGTCCCGACAGAGCCCAGCTGAGTAACCCCCATCTATCGCGATAGTGCTGCCAGAACACAGCTGGGTCGCAGCACCGGGCTGTAGGAACACCCAGAACCAGCCCCATATCCCCAACCCAAACTCTATCCCACTCTATACCGTCTCTATACCACGGCCCCGAGTGCAGGTCGAGCCCCGCAGCCTCCATCTCCTATCGCGATAGTCCCGACAGAACACAGCTGAGTCATAACACGGGGCTGTAGGAGCACGGAACCAACAGCAAACCGCCCCATAACCCCGACCCAAACCCCAACCGTTGTATCACGGCCCAAAACGAGGTGGGGGGGGGGAAGGGAAATCCATCCCCACAGCCCCCAGTTCTCACCCCACAGCTCCTCTATCGCGACAGTCCCGATAGAACACAGCTGAGTCACGACGGGAGGCTGCAGGAGCGTCGAACCGGCACCGAACCGGCACCGAACCGGCACCGAACCGGCACCGAACCGGCACCGAACCGGCACCGAACCGGCACCGAACCGGCACCGAACCGGCACCGAACCGGCCCGTATCCCCACAACGGCTCCACCGAGGGGGTCCCATCGCTGCCCAGAGTGAGGGGGGTGGGGAAGGGGGGGGGGTTGTGGGGGGGGCTATCCCTACAGTCGACCCCCACCCCCCCCCCCAACAGCTGCCTCTATTGGGCTGAACGGGACCCCCGTTACCTCGCCTGGGCCTCATCCAAGCTTTGATCGGTGATGGCCATAATCTGCTGCAGAACGTCACCCGTATCGTGAGTGGGAGGAGGGCCCGGGGGAACCAGAGAGCTGGGATCACCCGAAGTAGCTGTAGGAGGGTTGGGAGCCCCCGGAGGGAGACCCCCTTGGAGGGTCACCCCGGTTCCGTGCGGTGCCATCAACCGCGAAGGCTCCTCCATGGCCGCCGATGGGGGAGCGGAGACAACAGGGCCCCGAAGCCACGCCCACCTTCGGGACGAGGCCACGCCCACCGGCCCCGCTTGGCCACGCCCACAAACGCAGAGACGCCCCTCCGTTAAGCCACGCCCACCTCTTTGGCCACGCCCACCACGCGTTGGCCACGCCCCCATGTGCTGACCACGCCCATCGGTTCGGGATACGCCCGCGCATGACGTCATAATGACGTCATGGGGGTGTCTGATGGGGGGACTTCAGGGGGATCTGCGAGACACGGCGGGAGGGAACTTCTGCATCGCCAACGCGGTGTGGAGATGGAAGGGGTCGGGACGGAACGGACCCCATGTGAATGATAAGGGGTTGATAAGAGATCGAGGGATTGAACGGGGGGGGCAAGGGGTTCGTAAGGGATCAGAGGGTTGATAAGGGGATAAAGGATTGGTAAGGGGGGGCGTGGGATTGATAAGGGATTGAGTTATTGATAAGGGATTGAGTTATTGATAAGGGATCAGGGGATTGATAAGGGATCAGGGACTTGATAAGGGATCAGGGGATTGATAAGGGATCAGGGACTTGATAAGGGATCAGGGTATTGATAAGGGATCAGAGGATTGATAAGGGATTGAGGTATTGATAAGGGATCAGAGGATTGATAAGGGATTGAGGTATTGATAAGGAATCAAGTTATTGATAAGGGATAAAGGTATTGATAAGGGATCAGGGACTTGATAAGGGATCAGAGGATTGATAAGGGATCAAGGCATTGATAAGGGATCAAAGGATTGATAAGGGATTGAGTTATTGATAAGGAATCAAGTTATTGATAAGGGATCGAGTTATTGATAAGGAATCAAGTTATTGATAAGGGATCAAGGAACTGATGAGAGATCAGAGGACTGAGAAGGGATCCAGGGGTAGAAGGGTCCTTACAGGTCAACCAGGGAGGGGTTGGGGTGGAAGAGTCCTTGAAGATCACCCTTAGAACCACGAGATCATAGAAATGGGGCTGAAGGGTCTGAATGTGGGACCCGACGGCCATTTATGAATGGGCACTGGAGTTGTGAATGGCACACAGCATCACTGAGCAGAACTCACCCCATGTACTCCATGTTTGTGAATGGGCACTGGAATAGCCAATGGCACATGGCATCACTGAGGAGTACTCACTCCCTATTTATGAATGGGCACTAGAGTTGTGAATGGCAGATGGCATCACTGAGCAGAACTCATCACATGTTTGTGAATGGGCACTGGAATAGCCAATGGCACATGGCATCATTGACGAGTACTCACTCCATGTTTATGAATGGGCACCGGAGTTGTGAATGGCACATGGCACCACTGAGCAGAACTCACCCCATGTACTCCATGTTTATGAATGGGCACTGGAATAGCCAATGGCACATGGCATCACTGAGGAGTACTCGCTCCCTATTTATGAATGGGCACTGCAGTTGTGAATGGTGTGTGGCATCACTGAGCAGAACTCATCACATGTTTATGAATGGGCGCTGCAATAGCCAATGGCACATGGCATCATTGAGGAGTACTCACTCCACGTTTATGAATGGGCGCTGGAATAGCCAATGGCACATGGCATCATCGAGGAGTACTCACTCTATGTTTATGAATGGGCACTGGAGTTGTGAATGGCACATGGCACCACTGAGCAGAACTCACCCCATGTACTCCATGTTTGTGAATGGGCACTGGAATAGCCAATGGCACATGGCATCACTGAGGAGTACTCACTCTATGTTTATGAATGGGCGCTGGAGTTGTGAATGGCACACAGCATCACTGAGCAGAACTCACATCACGTTTATGAATGGGCACTGGAATAGCCAATGGCACATGGCATCATCGAGGAGTACTCACTCTATGTTTATGAATGGGCATGAATGGGCACTAGAGTTGTGAATGGCACACAGCATCACTGAGCAGAACTCACTCCATGTTTATGAATGGGCACTGCAGTTGTGAATGGTGCGTGGCATCACTGAGCAGAACTCATCACGTTTATGAATGGGCGCTGGAATAGCCAATGGCACATGGCATCTTGACGAGTACTCACTCTATGTTTATGAATGGGCACTGGAGTTGTGAATGGCACATGGCACCACTGAGCAGAACTCATCCCATGTACTCCATGTTTGTGAATGGGCATTGACATAGCCAATGGCACATGGCATCACTGAGGAGTACTCACTCCCTATTTATGAATGGGCACTGCAGTTGTGAATGGTGTGTGGCATCACTGAGCAGAACTCATCACATGTTTATGAATGGGCACTGCAGTTGTGAATGGTGTGTGGCATCACTGAGCAGAACTCATCACATGTTTATGAATGGGCGCTGGAATAGCCAATGGCACATGGCATCATTGAGGAGTACTCACTCTATGTTTATGAATGGGCACTGGAGTTGTGAATGGCAGATGGCATCATCGAGGAGTACGCACTCCACATTTATGAATTGGCACTGGAGTTGTGAATGGTGCGTGGCATCACTGATGGGGGGGGAAGCACACAACACCCCCCTAAATATAATACAGAGAGGTGCAGCTCACCCATAGAAATCAACGCAGCTTTAGAAACAGCCTTTAATTAAGCACACTAATTAACAAACCGCTGCTGTGGTCCCTTATAAAAGCATCCTTTGAGGGGGGGTTTTATGGGGGGATCCTCACCCCGCAGTGCAACGTCTCCCACAGGAGGGACCCCCCCTCTGTTCCCATGGTCAGAAAATGAGCTCAAATGGAGGAATCCACTGTGAAATGCCCATTCAGTGACAGCCCCCCACGGTCGGCCCCATTGGGTTTCACAGCCGTTGGGGTGTATTTGGGGTTCCTATAACAAATGGAGCATAGAATCCTTCGGAAAGTGTTCCTCATCTCGTTGTCCCGATAGGAATAAACGATGGCGTTGATCAATGAGTTGATCTCAGCCAATAGGAGGACGTATTTCTCCACGGCTAAAACGTTGCAGCTCTTACAACCCAACCCATCCAATAGCAGCACAACCTGCCCGGGGGTCCAACAGATCAAGAAGGCACCTGCAAAGAGATGGACCCCCCTGTTAGAGGAAAAGGGGGGGGGGGGTTCCTACCCCAATCCTGGGGCTTCAAATGGGGGGTGATGGGTGGATTGGAAGGGTTTGGGGTTTGGGGGTAAGAGATGAATGGGGAAAGGATCAGGATTCACCCAGGCAATCCCCATAGGGGTGATTGTGGGATTGTGGTGTTTTAGGGTGGGGGGAAAGGGGTGAAATGGGGGAACGTGGCCTTACCCAGCTACTCCCAATAGGGTTGTTCAATGGGATTGCTGTGTTTTATTGTGGGGGTAATGTGAAGTGGGGAAGATATGGCTTCCTGCCCCACTCTCTGTAGGGATATGGGGTGGAACTGGGGTGTTTTAGGGCGGGGGAAAAGCATGAAATGGGGGAAAACGTCTTCCTTAGATCCCTTCCCACCCCATAGACCTGTGGGTTCGCTCCTCAACAGATCCCTTCCCACCCCATAGATCTGTGGGTTCACTCCTCAGCAGATCCCTTCCCACCCCATAGATCTGTGGGTTCACTCCTCAGCAGATCCCTTCCCACCCCATAGATCTGTGGGCTCACCCCTCAGCAGATCCCTTCCCACTCCATAGATCTGTGGGCTCACCCCTCAGCAGATCTCCTCCCCACAACCTATGGGGGATGGAGGGAGCTCTGTAGTGACCCCATAACTCCTCGGGGGAAGGAGAGAAGGCTGTAGTGACCCCCAACCCCCAGCGGGAACTCTGTAGTGACCCCCAAGCCCTGGGGTACAGAGGGAGCGCTGTGGGGACCCCACAACCTCCAAGGGAAGGCTGCAGTGACCCCCCGACCCCAAAGAGAACACTGTACTGACCCCACAGCCTCAAAGGGAAAGGAGGGAGTGCCAGAACAGCCCCACAACCCCATAGGGAACATCACTGACCCCCAACTCACCGAGGATGATGGTGACGGTCTTGACAAGGCCGACCACGGTCTCCCTGTAGCGCGGATGGAAGGAGGTGTGCGCCGACATCCGCCCCATCTTCCTCTTGACGTAGATGAAGATGTGGGCGTAGACCACCGCCATGAGGAGGAAGACGAGGAGGTTGGAGATGGCCCAGAAGGTCAAGTAGCTGCGGCTGTAGAGAGGAGCCATGCTGGAACATTCCTCCAAGGCACACAGGCAATGCCAACCGTAGGACGGGATCAACCCCAGCAGCAGAGCCGTGGCCCAGATGCAGAAGATCAAGATCATGACGCGTTGGTTGGACATCTTGCTGTGCAGCTGCATGGTCAGCACCGTCTGGTGCCTCTCCACCGCGATGGCCAAGAGGTTGACCACCGAAGCGGTCAAACTGGTGTCCAAGAGGCTCTGCCGGATGAACCAGGTCTTCAAGGAGAGCTCGGCCGTCCTCGGCCCCGTGTGGAACATGAGGAACATGTAAGCAATGCCAGCAAAGAGGTCGGCAGCTGCCAGGTTGCCCAGGAGGTAATAAATGGGGTAATGGAAGCGACGGTTGATGATGATGGCTGCGATGACCAAGAGGTTGGTGAGGAGGACAATGAGGCTGACAGTGAGGCCCAGGGCCACCACCAGGACATCTTTGGTCCTCCAGTAGGTGGTGAGCTCCTTCCGGCTGTTGTTGTAGAAGAAACCCACCGACTCATTGTAGAAACAGTGCTTCATGGCCACCGGCCTGGAAGTGGGGGGGAGAAGGTGGTGAGAAGGGGGGCTGGCATGGGGATGGAGTGGTTAGGGGGTGGGGGAGAGGGATTGAATGGGGTTGGGTTGTGGGAGGTCATAGGAATATCAAAAGATTGGGTTCGAGGGCTCCTGGAAGGCTGTAGAACCATGGAATGGTTTGGAAAGGTCCTTAAAGGTTAAAGAACATTGGAGTAGGTTGGAAGGGTCCTTAAAAAAAAAATCATAGAACCGTAGAATGGGTTGGAAGGGTCCTTAAAGATCATAGAAACATAGAATAGGTTGGGTTGGAACGATCCTTTATGATCATAGAAACATTGAAGGGTTGGGTTGGAGGGGTCCTGAAAGACCACAGAACTATGGAATGGGTTAGAAGGGTCCTTACAGGTCATAGAAGCATAAAAGGGGTTGGGTTGGAAGAATCCTTAGAGGTCAGAGATTGATGGAATGGGTTAGAAGGGTCCTTAAAGGTCACAGAAACATGGAATGGCTTGGGTTGGAAGGGTTCTTAAAGGTCATGGAACCGTGGGATGAGTTGATCTCCCTGGTTAACCTGGAAGGATTCCTCCACCCCAACCATTCGCTGGTTCCAATGTTGACCTGGAAGGACCCTTCCAACCCAACCCAACCTCAACTGATCTGTAAGGACCCTTCCACCCCACCCCAACCACTCCCTGGTTGACCTGGAAGGACCCCTTCAACTCAACCATTCCTCAACTGTCCTTCAAGGACCCTTCCACCCCACCCCTACCGTTCCCCAGTTGACCTGTAAGGACCCTTCCAATACAATCATTCCCTGTTTGACCTGTAAGGACGCTTTGAACCCAATCCCTCCCATGTTGACCTGTCAGGACCCTCCCACCCCACCCCACCAAGCACTTTAACCCCCCCCCTAAACACAGCTCAGCCTCCTACAGTCCCAACAACTCCGTCCTCTGCTCCCCTGGCAGCACACTCTGCATTCCCGGACGGCCCAACTCGTTAGCAGCAGGGAGGTGAGGTCATTAATCAGGCTCGTTATCGCCCGCACCCAGCACAGCATTGGGCAAACAACCCGGTCAGGTCTGGCACTGGGCTGAACTTTTGATCTCTGCTGGGAAAAGGGGAGAGAGGGTACAAATATACTGGGAAAAGGGGGAGAGGGGTACGTATATACTGGGAAAGGGGTATGCATATACTGGGAAAGGGGAGAGAGAGGTATGTATATACTGGGAAAGGGTGCAGAGGGGTACGTATATACTGGGAAAGGGGGGAGAGGGGTACGTATATACTGGGAAAGGGGAGAGAGGGGTACATATATAATGGGAAAGGGGGGAGAGGGGTACATATATACTGGGAAAAGGGGGAGAGAAGGGTGAGAAGGGTACATATATACTGGGAAAGGGGGGAGAGGGGTATGTATATACTGGGAAAGGGGAGAGAAGGGTATGTATATACTGGGAAAGGGTGCAGAGGGGTACGTATATACTGGGAAAGGGGAGAGAGGGGTACGTATATACTGGGAAAGGGGAGAGAGGGGTACGTATATACTGGGAAAGGGGAGAGAGGGGTACGTATATACTGGGAAAGGGGGGAAAGGGGCACATATATACTGGGAAAGGGGAGAGAGGGGTATGTATATACTGGGAAAGGGGAGAGAGGGGTACATATACACTGGGAAAGGGGGGAGAGAGGTACGTATATACTGGGAAAGGGGGGATAGAGGCACATATATACATACCCATGTAGACATGAAGCAGTTGTAAGTGCCATCCAACCTCATTCACACTCTGACCATCCAACCCCATTTAGTCTATTTGCCATCCAACCTGACTGACATATATTTTCCAGGGGCCATTGAAAGCTCTTCCCCCCACAAGCACAGGGATTCACCTCATATGGTGGGGGAGGGGGGGAGGGGGTCACTACGACCCCTCCCCCCCCCCCACCCCCTTCTTTCATTCAAGAAACCTTAACATTTCCAAGGGAGACCCTCAAAGGATCACCCCGAACCCAAAGGAACCCATTGGGATCAAGGAGCCCAACTTGGGAGCTTTGAATCAGTGTGACACTGAGCTGGAGGGGGGGGGGGGAGGGGGTGAGATGAGGAGGGGGGGGGATGGGGGTAAGCCCCCCCAGTAAACAGCAGCAGCTGCTTTGCCTCTTGATTACCTCCCTGTAGTTAATTAGCCAGGCGACCTTGGAGCTCGGTGTCAGCCATGAAGCAAAAACACTATTGGGGAGGGGGGGGGGTTGAAAGGAAGACTGCGAGCTAAATCCATCTCTGTGATGCACAACGGACCCTGAGGAGCCTCACAG
This sequence comes from Excalfactoria chinensis, assembly GCF_039878825.1. Lineage (NCBI taxonomy): Eukaryota > Metazoa > Chordata > Aves > Galliformes > Phasianidae > Excalfactoria > Excalfactoria chinensis. Next base: position 20,705 of record NW_027315584.1, read on the forward strand.
ACCCCCCCCCCCCCCCTCCCAAGGATCTTCATGCTCTGCAATGGGATCTTATGGGACTTTCTTCCCCCACCCCCCAACCCATACCAGCGTTGAATGGTTAAAAACCAGAAGCGAACGCACTCCTCCATCTCTGCTCTCACAACGAGAATCACACCACACTGGGGGCACACGGAGGGGCCACGAAGAGGCATTTTTTCCCCCCTCCCAGCCCTTTAATCCCCCCCCCCCCCCTCCTCCTCCTCACTCCTAGGATCGCTGCCCTCCATTCAACTCAAGAGGTTCTAAGCTGGATATCGCAGCATAAAGGGGCCCTCCCTCCCATCCCTGCCTTCCTCCCATCCCTGCCTTCCTCCCACGAACGTGAGCAGCTCGGCTGGAGGTGTGGGAGGACGGAGAGGGGATGGGCTGCTCAGATCCACAAATCAGCGCTAATTAAAACTGCCTTTTATAGTCCCCCCCCCCCCCCCCCACCATTGTCCCAAACCGGCTTCGACTCGTCCCATTTTTGTTTTACTGCCCGCTCACATTGGACGGGGCCAAAGGTTGAAAGAGCCTCTCCTTCTTCTTTGTGCTTCGTCAAGGGCAGGGAAGGAAAATGAAAAGGGACGAAGTTTTGTTGCTCCCTCTACATCGTAAACCAAGAGATTCTTACCTGCAAACACAACCAGCCGCCGCATCCAGACCGCGCTCCTACCATCGCCGTCCCCACCGCAGGGAAGAGCTGTTCCATATGGAGATCCCCATCTTGGGAGGTTAAAAGGGGGTTAAAAGGGCCCTTTCCAAACCCAAAGTGCTGAGTGGAAAAGTTTCAGAGCGGCTGTTCAGGCCGACAGCTCCCAAAGGGGGAACTTGAGAGAGAGTTGAGATGAGCCCTGCCCTCCTTGGACCCTCCCCCCCCTTGGGCGGATCCTTTAGGATCACGGATCCACCCCATAACCGCAATCCGAGTCCTTTCCTCCTTGATGGGGAGCTGGAGTCGGATTGTGGATGTCTCCGGAATGGGTTGGAAGGAATCGGTTCCGGTTCTGTTGGCATCGGGTTCTTGGGGTGGTTCCGGCGGCATGGGGAGCAAACTGGACCCACTGGACCCACCTCTGCTCACCTGCGGTCTTCTTCAGCTTTCATCACGGAGCCATTAGAGGCTGAATGGAAAGAGATGGGGCCCAAAAGGAGGAGGAACCATCAACCAGAGGTTGGGATGGGTTGGGAGGAGATGGGACGGTTGAGAAGAGGAGGTTGGAATATCAGAGGGGCAACCACGGAGTCCTACCGAAGGCGAACATCGCACCGACCTCCTTAAGGTCTCCCTTCATTCTGCAGCCTCCGTGGGTTGAAATGAAGCCATGAAGCCCCCAAAAAAGGGTGTAAAAATGAATTGGGAAGAGCCGAGCATCACCAGCTGGTCGTAAATCCACAACCTGACAGGTAAGAGCTGGACCTGCAGGGCGGTACCAGCACCTTTCACGTGGTTCCTCTGCACGATCTGAGCTGTCAGAGCGATGGGGGCTGATCCTTCCCGTCCCCACCGTGCCCTTCTGATCCGTTTGGATCCAGGATCCTTCTAGGAGCATCATTTGCCTTCTCCTTCCCTTTGGTGTCAACAAGGAACTCAGCAGAACCACACGGGATTTCAATGAAGAACCCAGCAGAACCGGTTCCCATCAGCCAAAACCCAGAGCAATCAGGGGAGCAGAACCCAGCAGAACCAGATCCAAAACAAGAACACCAATGAAGAACCCAGCAGAACCAGTTCCCATCAGCCAAAACCCAGAGTGATCGGGAGAGCAGAACCCAACAGAACCAGCTCCAAACCCAGAACATCAATGATGTTCCATCAGCCAACACCTGGAGTGATCAGGGGAGCAGAACCAGTTCCAAACCCAGAACACCAATGAAGAACCCAGCAGAACCGGTTCCTATCAGCCAAAACCCAGAGCAATCAGGGGAGCAGAACCCAGCAGAACCAGCTCCAAACCCAAACTCCAACCGGTGCCACAATGGCTCGGGGCTCAGACAGCCGTGGCAGCTTTGCAGTAAAGAGGCAATGATGCATCTTGCAGTTCTGGGCCCCAATGCACACACAGAGCCCACATTGAAGCCAAAGGTGGATGAGAAATCAGGTTGGATGAGATCAGAGCTTGTGCAAACCTGCCCTGGGTTTGTTTTGTGCTTTCAAGGCAGAGGGAAGAGAACATTTCTGAGCTGCACAGCAGCAGCTTTTCCTCCATGCTTTGCAATAAGGGGGTTGGGGGGATGAAGCAGGAATAAAGAGGAATAAACCCATCCATTTGCAGTTGGGAGGGAGCAGAGCTGAGGTTGGGTTGGGTTGGAGACGCACCCAGTGACCCTGGCTGACCTCACCCTTCAAGGACGTACAGCTCAGCTCCTCCCCCCCCATCATATTCATTCACTCCTCCTGGAAACAAACAAGCAAACATAACAATAATAAACCCCCCCACCCCCCAAAAAACAACCTGACGTCATCCAGTCTCCTTTTGCAGCTGCTCAGGGTTGGAGCTCGGGTGTCTGAATCCATTTGCAGCAATGCTGGAGATGCATTTCTTTTTTTCCTTCTGTTTTAATTGATTTTTAACCTTTTTCTCATTGTTTCACAGCCATATTTTACAGCATCCACCCCTCTCAACCCTCCCTTCCCCCCCCCCCCCCCTCCTCCAGCCCAGTAACCCCATCTGAGCACATCCTGGTGCCCAGCAGAGAGAACACACAGGGAAATGCTTCCAAAGTCAACAGACCCCTCCCTCACCCTTTCATTGCACCTCTGTTTTCTCAAGGCAGCGTTAATGGCTTTCGTGGATCCAGTGTTTTCAAACAGAGCCAAAGTTCCCCTTTAAGCCCCAAGGCTGATGATGGTCAGAAGGTTTTTACTTCATCCCCCCCCCTCCTCCCTCCTCTTTGCTGTTCCCCTCTTCTGGAATCCTGGGAATGTTAAATAAGTCTACAAGGAGCATCACCCCCTCCCCCCCCATCCCTCCTTTATAACCATAACCCCCCTCCTTTATAACCCCCCTTATGCCAGCAGAGCCAATTCCTCCCATTCGTTCTTCCCGGCCCTGAGATTCCCATTAATTCTCCCCAGATCCCAACTGGTGCAGAGATTCCCAGTATAGTCTTCCCAGTGGGAATGGGGATAGGGATGGGAGTGGGGATGAGGGTGGGGGTGTGATGGGAGTGGGGACAGGGATGGATTTGGGATAGGGGTGTGATGGGGGTGGGGACAGGGATGGGGATGAGATGGGCTTGGGATGAGAATGGAGGTGGGAAAGGGATGGGGGTGGTGACAGAGGTGGGATGGGCTTGAATTAGGGGGGCAGAATGGGATGGGGATGAGGATGAGAGTGGGATGGGATTGGGATGAGGTTGAGGGTGGGCTTGAGATGGGGATGAGCTTGACCCAGGCTTGGGGTTGGGATGGTTACACTGAGCTCTGAATTCACATTGGGTCAGTGGGGAAAAGCTAAAGTCTGAAATAAGAAACTGTTTTTGCTGATGGAAGGAAGAAGGAAGGAAGGAAGGAAGGAAGGAAGGAAGGAAGGAAGGAAGGAAGGAAGGAAGGAAGGAAGGAAGGAAGGAAGGAAGGAAGGAAGGAAGGAAGGAAGGAAGGAAGGAAGGAAGGAAGGAAGGAAGGAAGGAAGGAAGGAAGGAAGGAAGGAAGGAAGGATCTCAATGAGATTTCTGTGGCTCCCCATCATTTGGCTGTAGGAGGAATGCTGCTGCGTAGCTCAGAGCTGCAGGGCTGGAGCTCCATGGGGTGCTGCTGTGAAAGCAGAGTTAGTAGCCAACAGCGTGTTTGTCTTCCTGCTCTGTAGTAGAAATCAGGGCCGTGGCCACGAGGTGGTTGTGGTGGTCCACAGCATGGACCCAGGCTTGATCCTTGTCCCTCCCCACGCATCAGTGGGGCTGAGGTCGTTCCTTTGAAGCTCAGCTCCAGCCCGGAGGGGGTGGGAGAAGGAGAGGAAATGATGGTTCCCCTCCCCGCCAAGCTGTTTGGATATTCAGCTTTTCTCTTGCCAACCCAAACCACGTCCACTGAGGCTGGAGGGCAGCAGATCCCCATCCAAATTCTCCCCACGCCACGACGGGTCCTGGCAGCTGCGTAGCTCTGCTTTGGCGGCTCAAACCCATGACCAATCGCTGGCAAACAGCGAGCAAAGAGGAGTTGCAGGGGAAAGGAAAGCGTGTTTTCTCTAATAGCACTTCTGTATGCCTTGCAAGGGAAAGCAAAGCGCTCTACGCCTCCCCAGCTTCTCCTATGGAGGACGAAGCTCTGCTTCATCTCCATCAGCAAAAGGAAATTGGAGGTTTAGGAGGTGAACCATTCGGGTTCGACTGGTTCCTCACATGGGAAAGCAAAGCCTTTGTTTTGTGGGGAGCTGAATGCACCCGGTGCTTCTAATAATAGCGCCCTGAGTGTTTGCTTAAGCTCCTGGAACAAATACAGGGGAAAGTTGTAATAAAACACCCCGTGATTTATTACAGAAGCTCCGCGGTCGATGATAACTTAGCATTCAAAGCAATATACTCACAAATGTACATTGCTCCAGAGATGCGAGCTCTGATAACCCCAACTGTACAAACAGAACCAAGAGATCATCAGCGTTTCTCTTTACAGCTTTGTTAAGGAAAAGGGCTGAAACGATGCCTGAGATGGGAGAGGAGTCGGGTTGTTCAACCTCTTCATCTGGTTGGGAGAGCAGAAGGTTTTCCCTCTTGGGTTGGGAGGGCAAAAGATTTCCCTTTGGGTTGGGAATGTGGAAGGATCCCCTTTGGGTTGGGAGAGCCAAAGGTTTCCCTTTGGGTTGGTAACATGGAAGGTTTCCTCTTGGGTTGGTAATGTGGAAGGTTTCCCTTTGGGTTGACGTTTCCACTCCTCTCCCCGTGTCTTTGCAGTGGGGTTGAAATCAGTGCCAACATCCCCCACGCAGCACTTTGCTGCCCAAATTTCATGCCGATTTCCTCTGCCTTTTGGCTGTGACACCATCCCATAAAGCACAGTTATCCCCAGGAACGGCGTAGGAAGGCTCTCCTGCATGCACTTGTGTGTCACGAGATGGCACTATAGGACCGAGTTCCTACTTTTGTGCAGCAAATCTGCCTCAGGAAGGCAGAAATTGGGGCCATCGCCTTGCAGGTGGGATGGAGACCCAGCAGGTTGGAGTGCCCTTCTTGTATAGGGTGTCATAGGGTGGAGAGAACCCTCTCATCCACCGTGGGTTCCTCCCTTTGGTGTCAATGCCAGCATCACGAGCTGTGCGGAGGTTGAAGATTTAAGGGCAACGGAGCCAAATAGTTGGGAGAAGTGGGAGCTGCTTGGCAGCTTTATCTGGCAACGCATTTCCCTTTTCATGCTGATGAGCCAATGGAAACAACATCCAGAGCAAAACGATCATCCTGGATGACCTCGGTGGTCTTTTCCGACCTGTGTGATTCCATCCAGACCATCTGTGTTTCCTTCAGCCCTTTGTGTTGTGCATCCTGGGACCATTGAATGGGCAGACGTTGGGTTTGAGCTGGGTTTTCCATCCAGTGAACAAACCCTGGGCTGACTCAAAGTCTACCAGGTCAACCCAAGCAAATGCTTTCATCTCCGCCCCGAGCTGCGCGTACGGAGGTGGGATGCTGTTCTCACCCCACATCTCTTTACTTATCCCTTTCTTCAGCAGCATCTCAGCAGGCCTGCAGTCCTCTCCTCTGCTTCCAGCTGTTATCCCTATAGGATTTTCTCTGGGATTATCTCCGGGCCGAATTTCACCACTTTCTCACCCAAAGAAAGCTCTGGAGATGCCGAAATCTCATCAGCTTTAAACTTAGAGATGATCCTGGCTGTTTCCTCAGTGATCTGGAAATGTTTGAGTTGTTTCCCTCGATGCCTGAGGGCGCTCATATCCGGAGAGCCATTCCTGCTCCTTGTCCTCTCATCCAGGATCTCCTTTCCCATACAGGTGCCATCAGTGGAGCTGCCCTCAGCCTCAGAGTCCATTGCCATGCTCAGAGGTGAGCTGGAAGGTTTGGGGATGTGAGGTCGTGCTTTTGGCTGCACTCGGATGTATTTCACGGGCTGACGGCTGAAATGGCCCCGTGGCTGAGTCCCAAAGACTGACTCTGAATCACTGCCTGCCTTCTCCTCCGGGTCCTCCAGCTCAGATCCAATGCTTGCATTCACCTCTGAAGTAAAAGGAAATCAAAGCATTGAGATGCGGTCAATGCGACAAATAATGTTGGCCAATGTTTTCTCTTGCTGCTAGGATGCTGGAGGTCCAAAAGTATTACCACCCTAAAACTCCCCTTCTGTTTTCTTAACCAACATATGGAGGGATGTTCCCTTCTGCCCCTTCCAAACATATTTGGAAGCCATATTTTATAGCTCTCCACCCACACCAGCATCACGAGCACCTCTTTACCTCCACCCTCGGAGCTGTGGGCACCTTCCAACACGAACCCATCCGTGGCCTCTCCAGAAGATGAGATATCAGACCCGTCATCCATGCTGGAACTGCATTTGGAAGAGGGATTCTGTCGGAACAAAGCCATGGAGGACTCTCATTGGTCATGAAGATACACTCTGCTCCCACCTCCCCCCCAGCGTGGTTGTGTGAATGGAGGATGGGTTGAGTTGAATGGAGGCGGCTGCTTGAGCTGAAAAGGCTCTGATCCCTTTTGGGTTGTTGATAAGTGGGAACTGGGAGTGGGCAGAAGGGCACGAGGCAGTGGGGACAGTCACAAAATGTGCCCCAAAGGGGTCAATTGCTTCTTGTAGGGCTGACATAACCCATTTCAGAGTGAGGAGGGGGGATGTCACAAATCGAGCCGTTAATTACAGCGCTGTCATTAGGATTAAGTGCACGTGGGATGGGGAAGGACACAGGGAGACTTGGGAGCTGCTGGGAAGCAATGTGAGTTTGCACAAAGATTGGGACACCCAGACGAGGGCTCTAGAAATCAGGGCTTTATTTATCACAGAATGAGAGTGCCCTTAAAAGCAACTCCCCTTCCTGAAGGTTTGTGCCATTCGACTTTGCAAAACAGGCACGGAAATAGTCCAAGGCAACAGCTGTGCTTTTGGGATCCCCTTGTACATAGGATCCACAACTCAAAGCAGGAGGCAGAGAGCCCTGAGCCACAATCCAAACCTTTCAGCTTCACTTCAGGAAGGCAATTTCCCCTCTTTCTCCCACCGAACCAGCGGTGAAAAGGAGGGAACAGCCATAGTCTGGCTCAGATCTTGATTTGTTGGGTTGGTTTAATTCCAAGTGCTGGAAGTATGCGTGAACCACGGCCATAAAATGGCTGTGGATCTTGGGAGGAAAGACAGAAAGGATCCAAGGCTACTGGAATGCAGAGGGACACACAGGGCTCTACCAGGGAACCCTACAGAGTTTGGGGGTCAGGAATGCAAAGGGCCCTGTAGGGTTCTACCAGGGAATCCATTGGGTCTGGCGTGTCCAAAGCTGCTTCCAAAGTGGTGGAGCTGCCTACAGAATAATCCAACATGGAGAACCCCCCCATTAAGAGAAATGGGCTCTAAAACGTGGAACAAAAGCAGCATGCAGAGTGCTCTGAGGAGCTGATGGGAGGTAACGTTGCTTATAACTCATTCTCATTCCATGTGCAGCTCCTTCCTTTTGGAGTAACCCTCTGATAATGAATGTGTCTTTTTTGGGGTGTGGGGTTTTGTGTGTGTCTGCGTGTGTGCAAGAAGTTCTTTCTCTGCTGGTCCACCTTTACAGCAGGGTCAGTAAGCCCAGCTCAGTGTCTGCAAGCTCTACCTCTAGGGTTACATTCTGGGCTGTGTTTGGGCTCTGGTGTCCTTCATCCTTCTCTGTCGATGCTTCTTGCAAAGGGTTTTCACACCCGAAGGATAAGGATGAGGGCAGGTCCTCCATCCCAAACACCCTTTCGTAGTTCTGGATGAGAAACTCCACAATTTGAGCTTGATACCCAGAGTCAACAAGGCAGGACATGGAGACGTCGCTCCCTGAGCCCGGTCGGATCAAAGTGGGACCAAATACGATGCCCAGGTTGTTTGGGGACATCTTGTTCTCTTCATACTTCTCTGCCACCCTGGGGAAAGAGGGAAAGAGGTCTGAACATATTGAGGATACAGATGGAATTCACCAAACCACCCAGCACGGAGCTTCTAGTCCCTGGTCATTAAGCCTTCCTCCTCATTGCTGCAAGACTGTCCTTTTCCATGTCCTTCAAGGGACGTGGTATAGAGGACGCGGTCATGATGAGGAGATGGTTGGATCTGATGATCTTGGAGGTCTTTTCTAACCTTAATGATTCCATGATCCCAAAATCCCACCCCAAGATCCAATCCCAAGTTCCCACTCCGACATTCAATTCCAAAACGCAGCTCCCCATATCCAGACCCAAAAATCACACCCCAAAATGAGTTGAATGGTTGGACTTGACGACCTTGGCCCAACCTTAATGACTTCGTGGTTGAGTGGGCGATGGGTCAGTGGTTGGGCATGATGATCTTAGGGCTCTTTTCCAACCTTAATGCCTCTATGAGAAATGGGTTTTCTTTTACCCTCCTCAGCACCAGCACCCTCCTCACCTGTACAGGTGTGCGATGAGATGCCGCAGAGTGTTGTAGTTGCTCCCAGGCAATTTGCTCAGCAAGTCTTTCATGCTCTGGATGGGATCTGAGGGGAAACTCGTGCAATCCATCTTCTCTTCCCCAGCTTTTTGCAGCTCTTTGGCAAGGGCAATGAGGTTGTCATAGAGCTGGTACAACAGAATGGGTCCCGAAAGCTACAGCGAGAGGAGGAAGACAGTGAGTTACTTCATCCCACTGGTCCCACGCTGCGGGATGGGGTCAGCTGGGAGCTGCCCATTGGCAGATATTTGGTACCCACTTCCTTTAGGAAATGCTTCAGGACACCAGTGATGTCGTGGGGGGAATGCTCAGAGAGCTCCACCAGGCTCCTGCCGTTCTCAAATGCTTGGCACAGCTTTTCCACCCGGGCTTTGGACCCGCTTATCCTATAGATCCCCTAAGAGGAGAGGAGAAGGCCTGCATTCCAGCTACAGGGCACAAAGGAAGAGTGGAGGAGATGCTCAGCAGAACAACTCTCTGCCCACCTGCACTCCCAGCGCACGAGCTTCGATTTCAGAGGTGCATTTCACCACGATGAAGGGAACCTCCTCGGGGAAGTCTCGAGGAACTTGGGTGAAGTCAATGCCAAAGAGAGGAGCCCGGTTGGGCAGCTTCTTGTGGCCGCAGGTGATCAGCAGGTTCTCCAGACACTTCTTGTGACAGGTCAGGTAGCACTGAAATAGCAGAAATCCCTCTGAGTTGAAGTCTGGCCCTTTGGCAACAGCTGAGCCCAGCACTGGACCCAATGCTCCAGATGGGGCCTCCTCAGTGCAGATCAGAGGGGAGAAGCACCTCACTGAACCTGTTGGCCATGTGCTGGGCAATGCATTCTAGGCTCCCATTGGGCCTTCTTGGCCATCAGGGCACACTGCTGGCTTGTGGTCAACTGTTGGCCACCACTGGAGTCAATCTGTTGACCATTATTGGCCCTTCTTGGCCACCAGGGTCCACTGCTGACTCACAGTCAACACTTGGTCAACCTGTTGGCCACCACTGGAGTCAAGCTGTTGACCATTATGGGCCTTTCATGGACACAAGGGCACACTGCTGGCTTGCAGTCAGCTATTGGTCAACTGTTGATCAACCTGTTGGCCACCGTTGGAATCAAGCTGTTGACCATCATTGGGCCTTCTCGGCCATCAGGGCACACTTTGGCTCATGGTCAATCATTGGTCACCAGAACCACCATGTCCTCTGCAGAGCTCCTTTCCAACAGCTCACTCAGCCCCAACCCAGAATGAAACCTGCAGTTGTTGCCCCCCCAGATTCTGGACCCTACCCCTGCCTTTGTTGAACCCATCAGATTTATGCCTGCTCAACCCTCAGCCTCTCCAGGTCCCACCGAACAGCAGTTTGGCCTTGTGGGGTGGCAGCCAGTCCTCCCAGCTCTGTGCCACCACCAAATGTTCTATGGGCACGCTCCATCCCTTCACCCTGCTCACATCAAACATGACTTTTCCCATTCCCTTTCCACCCAAGCCCCACGGTGCCTTCTTGGTACCGTTTGGAGCAGCTGGTGTTTTACTTACGGACCCCAAATTGCACCTTGTGCCACGAGAGGGGACAAAAGCATGTGATTATATGGGGTGAGGGGAAGTCTTACGTTCCTATAGTGTTCCTCATCACCCCGCGGTGCCACACAAGGTGCGTGCAATGGCAAGCTCTCACCTCCTCACACTCGAAGCCGTTGACCATGAAGGTGTCACCACTCTCTACACTTGGTGAGGTCCCCCTTAATTTCCTGAGTCGATGGGTCTGTGCGGCGCTGGAGAGGAGGAGCATTCCTGAACTGCTGCTGGGACGTGCCATTTTCTGCAGGAGCAGCATGGAATGAAAGGATGAGTTAGTTGGCACGTAAAATGGGAAGGCACCGATTTCCATCTCGTCGGCCCGTGCTGCTCACCATTCTCAGAAGCCTGCAATGAATCTCTCTCTTCAAAGTCATCAGAGGAGGACATGGTGCCCGTGGACGAAGCTTTCAGCAGTTTCCTGGTGGAGAGTTTCCTTAAGAGAAAATACAAAGAGCTGATCCCCATCCTCCTGATCTCCTCTTTGGGTCGGTGTCTGTTCCATTCCGTTCTTGTTGGGTTTTATGAGGTTATTGTGTTGGGGTTTCTTTTAGGAGGAGGGCATCTCGTGCAGCTCTCACCTGGGCTGGAGCTGGGAGAGTCCAAGGATCGTGACTCCACAGCTCCCACCGAGGCTCTCCGTGTCACTGCCAGAGGGGTTTGTTCACACCTACAGAAGGTGGATACGGTGACCAAACATCCCCATCAAACCTCGGGGGTAACAGCTAAGAAACTGCATCAGGATAACAGCAGCATCAAATAAAGCAAAAAAGGTTTTGCTTCAATTCAACCCACTCTGTTCACCGTTAGGGGGAGAACTGCCTTCTGGGTGTATCTTCTGGGGTGCTCCCATCCTTGCCGCATCCCCGGATAATGCATTGGTGTCTTCTTTTTGTTGCTGGGAGGAGACCTGGGGGGGAAGGATGGCAAATGGTTTTCTGTCAGTGCAGGATAACGAACAGCATCACGTGCTGGAGATGCGTTCTGGATACCAGGCATCCATTTCAGGCAGGTTATGAGGTATAAGCTGAGCTTTCGAGGGAGCTAAACGCCTGCACAAAAGCTGGGAAAGCATTTGTTTGATGTAATTCCACCTGCAGTGATTCTATGAAAGCACTGAAGTTACACAGAGCCGTTTCTTCTCACCTCTGTCCTCCAGAAGAGAGCGGGCTCGAACTCATAGTGCTCCATGGGAATGTCTTTCTTCTGCAGAGCCCGGATGAACTCCAGGTATTTTCTCACCCACTCTGTACGGCTTGCAGACCTCGGGACAGGTGCTGGTATCCCACTGGAATCCATTCTGACTGAGTCTGCCTCTGCTTAAACATCCTCAACGTGACCTTATTGGAGAAAGGAGGGAAAGAAAACTTTGCTTTTTGCCCAGGTGCTTTTTCTTCTCTTGGATCCCATTGGGATCGGCTTAAAAGGTTTCTTCCAACACAACACTCCAAGGTTCTGTGATCTTTAGGGTCCTTTACAATCCATTCCATGATTCAGTGATCTTTAGGGTCCCATCCAACCCATTCTGTGGTTCTATGGTTCTATGATCTATAGGGTCCCTATCCAACCCCAACCCATTCCATGGTTCCATGATCTTTAGGGTCCCATCCAACCCATTCCGTGGTTCTATGGTCCTTTAGGGTCCCATCCAAACCCAACCCACTCCATATTTCTATGATCTATTGGTTTCCCATCCAACACAACCCACTCCATGTTTCTATGATCTTTAAGGTCTCTTCCGTCCCAACCCATTCCATGATACTTCTACTTAATGCTATCGTTCTCTTCTAAGAAGGGGGGGGGGGTGGCATGGAAAATAATTTGTTACTCTTTATTTTTCCTAGTTTTTTTCCTATGGATATCTGCCCTCCAAGCAGCAATAACTGTATATATTTCAACCGAAACAGATAGTCCAGAGTGCTCTCTTCATTTCACCTGCTGCAGAATGCCCAAACAAAGGGGAGTTCCGCAGTAAAGCACAGAAGAGCCTCAAGGCCTTATCCCAAAGAGGGAGGATTGAAGGAAAGATTATGGGACGTACCCACGTCAGCACCTCATCTCCTTGGTAAATGAGCTTCCGGACGTGGGAGACGATCCGTGCCCGCACCTTCTCCAGCTCCTGTCGTCGGAAGTTGGCATCGTTGATGCACAGCTTGTACAAAGCTTCTGCTTCCTGAACCTGCGTGTGGTGAGAAAACAGGGAAAGGAGAACGTCACCGAGATGGGGAAGGAAGCTGGAGTAACAACAGCTGGCTCCAAGCTCCTCAACTTGCTGTAGAAAGGTAGAATGGGTTGGGTTGGAAGGGACCCTCAAAGATTATGGGATCATGGAATGGGTTGGGTTGGAAGGGTCCCTACAGATCATAGAAAGATAGAAAAGTTTGGGGTTGTGTTGGAAGGGTCCCCTGGTGGATCATAGAACAATAGAATGGTTTGGGGTTGGGTTGGAAAGGTCCCTTATGGATCATAGAACAATAGAATGGTTTGGGGTTGGGTTGGAAGGGTCCTTAGGATCATAGAACAATAGAATGGTTTGAGGTTGGGTTGGAAGGGTCCTTATGGATCATAGAGCAATAGAATGGGCTTGGGGTTGGGTTGGAAAGGTCCTTATGGATCACAGAACAATAGAATGGTATGGGATGGAAGAGCCCTAATGATCACAGAACCATGGAAGCATAGAAAGGTTGGGTTAAAGGGTCTCCAGTAGATCATCGAAAGAGTAGAATGGTTTTGGTGTTGGGTTGGAAGGGTTCCTAAAGACCACAGAACAGTGATATCATAGAATGGTTGGGTTGGAAGGGGCCCTATCAAATCTGCCCATTCTTCTTCCTGCTTATTAGACCCCACCAGGAGGTCTCCCTATTCTCCAGCTGCACAACCCCACCTCCCTCCCACCTCTACCCCCATAGCAAAGGTGTCACCTTGGCTTGTGCCTCCTCGCAGGAGCGCCGTCTCTTCTCCAGCTGCTTGATGGCACTGCTGGGGGCTGACGACGGCCGAGTTCTGGTACTCATCCTCTGCCTTTGCACTCAGCTGCTTGGCTTTCTCCATCTCCTCGCAGCGCTGGATGTATTGCAGGCGTGATTTACGCAGCGAGGGACAGGGATTCGTTCTTGAACAGACAAAGGGAGACTTAGGAAGGGCCTGGAGAGGAGCGATGCTTGGGAGGAAAGCACCCATCTCCTGCTTCAAGAGAACCTCACAGGAATTATCACTCCAATGCTCTCCCTTCTTCTCCTCCCACAATTAAGTTGCCCTAATGGGAGTTCTTAGCAGGATGCATGTTACATTATCTAGATTATTTATTTTTTCCCAGTGTTTTGAGCTGTCAATGGATCAGGCCCATCTTCCAGCTCCTTACCATCCTCTTCTGCTCCTTCGTCCATTGGTCTTTGAACTCTTTCCTCCACTTCTCGATCTCATTCTTCTTGGCTGACAGAGGCTGCAGAGGGGTCCACGGTTAGGGTGGCACATTTAGAATCATGGAGGTCAGAAATGACCCCTAAGATCATCAAAATCCATTTCCTGGGCGGTGGCTAAAAAGCACCAGACAGTTGAGAGCACAACACTAGAACCCAGCCACCAGAAAATGTTTCCTTTTCCCTTAGCCCTTCTTTGCACTCCCTTCTCTTTTCCCATTTACCTAAATGAGGATAGACCCCTCCCCCATTTCGATCACTGAAACACCCCGGACTTGAGAATCCTCTGCTGGTTGCCCATAGATACCTGGTAGAATTCCTTCTGTTGAAGCAACCCCACTGTCTCAATGGCTGTATTTCCAATCTTGATATCGTGCTCCAAGACCATGGTGTAGAGCATCCGAAGAGGCATACTGGGACTGCAGAAACCAAAAACACCCAACATCAGCTGGTGGATCATCCCTCTCAGCATCCCCTAAACTTGGGAGCTTTTGTGATCTGCGGGTGGATTTACAGCAGCAACACAACTCCCTCGTGTTTGCTCTATGGGAACCCCCAAGGATTCTACCCTGGTGGACGATGGCGTTCCTTCCCGACTCCGCTATCTTCATGATCCCTTTGGCAAACTCTGTCTCTGTAAGAGGGCAGAGGGGGTTGGATGCCAACAGAAAGGTGGGTGCCGACGTGTTGCACTTTGGGATCATTTTGGTAAGGAGATGATTCCAATTCCTTCCCCCCACCCCCCCCTTTTTTGCCTTCATATACGTTTCTCATTGCTCTGCCTCTATTTGCAGCGGATCCTCCTTGGTTTATGAAAAAGCTATTAAATGTGTATATGAAAATAAAGAGGCTCTCGGATGGAGCTCACCATAATTCAGGCGTTTTCTCCATCCAGTTGAGGAGCTCCTTGACGTATTTACACCACATTTTGGCGTACTCCCAGGGCTTGCGTCAATGCCTCCTTCGCATCTTATCAGCATCTCGTCCGCCTCCTCCACTGCAAAAAGAGCTCACACAGGTGTAGTTTGGCTCCACTCAATGCTCTGAGCTTCCCCAAGGGTGGAAGAAAGGGAGTGTGAGGATTTTGGTGCTGCGTTTACTCTCAAATGACAGACAGAAAATCAAAGAAAAAAGGGTTTTTCCCTGAATAATCATCACGGTCCATTTGGTGGACGATCCCAACTTTCCATCTATAAGATCTCCAGGCACTTTGGACACATATATTCCCTCTACCAACACTTTTAATCAATCTTTTGGTTTAATTTGGAAACCAGAAGGGAAGGACCTGGAGCACTGTTGGGTGACGATGGATGGAGCTGCAGGAAAGACTCTCATCCCTTGGCAGAACCCAAGGGGGAAACAAATCCAAACACATTTAGAGCTAAAATTTGTGAGGAATCAGCTCAAAAATCGCTTTATTTTTGGTACAGAAACTTCACAAATTTAACAATCTAAAAACACAATTTATCATTACGGCGGACAAGAACCGCTGAGAAACCTTCCCAATGGGCAAACAGAAGGGAATATCCCCAGTTTTTAACCCCAGACCTCTTGGAATTTGTGTCTCAGTGCCTCAGAACCTCAAGAGGGACCTTAATGAGGCATTAATGAATAATAACAAAGGGATTATGCAGGAGGATTATGGAGCTGAGAACCCACTGATGGATGGAGAATCCTCGCGTCACCTTTTTGGGTTTTAATTCATGACTTTACCTGTTAGTTCTCCCTGCATTTTGTCTCTCTGAGCTGCTTTTTGCTCTTGGAGAGATCTTCACTTGGCTGCGGGGGCAAAAAGAAAAGAAGGAGAAGAAATGGTGAAAGGAAAAGGCAAAGTGTTGGGGGGGATTTTGAAAGGAATTCAGGTTTGGAGGTTTCATTTCACTTCATTGGGCAGCCTGGTTGGAGGGGTTGGTGGGGTTGGAATGATAAGAGTCTGATGTTTGATGGGGGGAATGTAGCATGATATGAAAGTCCACCATGAAACCCAGAGGAAACAGTTCATTAACACAGGGATAACGTGATCCCATGAGGACAATGGGTGATAGAGATAAAATCAGTTTTTCCTGCCCCTTTCTTTGCACAGAAGAACACGAAATGAGGCTGATCACCCACCCCTGCACCAGTCCCCACGCAGCCCAAAAGAGGCAGAAAGCAAGTAAGTTCCATTCTAAAGGGCTTCAGCTGCTTAAGGACAGGCCTTCAGGTTAACAAGGCCCAACCAGGATGTCAAACAGAACATGCCATTATTCTACTCCAAATTGATTGGGATACCAGTATTTTCTGTCTACTTCCATCAAAGCCAAAACTATTTCATCCTTCTGATGATCTCCCAGAGGACTTTGGGTGACGAAACAATGTCACGGTGGGCAATAATAATAATAATAATAATAATAATAATAATAATAATAATAATAATAATTTCTTTACTAGAACAGATCTCATCCTTTGCCTACCTCAATGACCTCCCTTTCCACGGACAGCTCTGCATCTCCAGTGCCATCGGTGTCCCCAATGAACATGTCCACTGTCCTGTCAAACGGAAAGGAATGAAATGAATCATAGACTCATTAAGGTTGGGAAGGACCACTGAAGCCATCCATCCCCACCACAGATGAAGGCTTCAGTGAGCCAGGGAAATGGATTCTGCCCCTCTTTCTCTACATACGCGTTTTCCAATTGAGATTTTCTATGGCGGTCCAGGCTGCGGAATATCTCACTGTAGCGCTTCTTGTTTTCAGGTGCCCTCTCTTGATGGTCGAGAGACCTGGGAATAGGGGAGGAAAATCATTTCACAGAAGGCCGAGAGCTCCTTGAGGTCTACAGAATGGTTTCTGGAGGTGCATTTGAAGCTCCATTCTGTCACAGGGATGTGAGGAATGGTGATGTCCCGGTGAGGGCACAATCAGGTGATGCCCAACATGAAACAGGATCCAAAGGAAAACACTGGGGTGATCAGTTTGCCAGGGTTCCTTGGATGTTGGAAAATGAGCATGTGGATATCAGCAGGAGACACCTGTGCTGCTTTAGGGCTCCCAAGCAGACCATTTCGTTGTGGAAAATGTGCAGAAGGTTTTGTGACAGCAGATATGGGGTGAAGTCGTGGTGTGCCCATAAACACAACAAATGGGTTCAATGGCTTTGTGTCCCCCATAGAAGTGGGGACACAAGTAATGTCCCCCAAGTTCCACCTGGGACTTCAACACTGTTATCCATGGCACAGATGATGGGCTCAGTGCACCCTCAGCAATTTGGCGACGGCACAGAGCTGAGCAGTAACACTGGCACAAAGGAAGGAAGGGATCCATCCCAGGCAGGCTCAGAAAAGTGGGACCCATGAGACCCTAATGAGGTTCAACAAAGCTTTGTGATATTGAAGGACCCTTCCAACCCAACAGTGCTGTGATTCCCTGGATCTATGATCTTCAAGGCTCCTTCCAACCCAAACCCAACCCAACCATTCTGTTTCTGTGATTTTCAAGGTCCCTTCCAACTCAGACCATTCCATGGTTCTATATGATCTTTCAGGACCTTCCAACCCAACTCACTCCATGGTTCTATGCTCTTTCAGGGACCTTTCCAACCCAACTCACTCCATGGTTCTATGCTCTTTCAGGACCCTTCCAACCCAACTCCACTCCATGGTTTCTATGCTCTTTCAGGACCTTTCCAACCCAACTCACTCCATGGTTTCTATGCTCTTTCAGGACCCCTTCCAACCCCAACTCACTCCATGTTACAGTGATTCTACAATTCTCTGCCCTTCGTTCAGTTGCTGGCAATGCAGCGGGAGGACCTGATGGAGGGGTTTATGGTGTGCAAACAACCTGCTCTGCACACACAAAAAAGCAAAACAGAACTGCATACATGGGACCTGAACAGCAGAAGTGCTGGCAGCCCAAGAGTCAACTTCTTCA